>NW_028230456.1:770727-1000302 GCF_043228905.1 Azolla caroliniana
TCTTGAATACATGTGAGCTCTGAATTCGTTATCTCTTTCTCCTTCCTATTCTTCTTGCTATTATTAAGATTCTTCTTGAAAAAGTTGGTGAAGACCAGTAGAGAAGCGTGGATCAGAGCTTGTCTGCCATACGGAATAAAGCGATGGCGGAACCCTGCAGGGATGATGAGCGAGGATGATGATCAGAAGAAGCTAGTGTAGAGAAGAATATGTCCGTGTCTTGAAGAGAGGAGAACAGAGACAGACAGACAGAGGAAGGGAAGGAAGAAAAGCAGAAAAGACTTGATGGGTTCTGTGCCTTTCTGTGTCATCTCTGTTCCTTCCCCTGTTTCCAATCTTGGATTTCTAGAAAGCTTTAAGCTTTCATGGAAATAAGCTGCTTCTTTTCTTTGTTCTCCTTCCTTTTCTTTCTCAATGGGGATGCTTTAGTAAAATTGAAGGGCTACTTCTCAGTGCCAACTTCCAAGTGGAACACAAACATGATCTTCGGTGGTGCCGGAGTTAATACCGATTCCGATTCGATCCGCACACGTTAAACTTTTAAACCACGGCTTAACGGTTCGGTTCGGTTTGACCTGAAACAGGGTCCATTGCTACACGTAGTATCATTGCCAATTCCCGTTGTTCGATTCGATGCGCACACGTTAACCTTTAAACCATGGCTTAACGGTTCGATTCGAGCGGAAACATGGCCCATTGCTACACGTAGTATCATTGACCATTCCCGTTGTTCGAGTGGGTGACTTGGGCATTGGAGCCAATTACATGACCAAGTTGCCAACGTTATCTACATACATACCCACGTAAGGTATCAATCTGAAGAGACAATCAATCAGGTAGTTCATGTCAAAGCCAAGCACAAGTTGGCAACACACACAAGCTTGCGACTATGGGAAAAGGGGGGGGGGGGGGGGGGGGGCTAATTCAACAAGAAAACTTGTTGAGGAAGCCATCGCTCGGAATCTTTCTGATCATTGAAGTGGAAGTGATGCATTTTACCCCTCGAACACCGAAAGATCTCAAAGAGGTAGAGGTGATGCAAAATCAGTACCAAAAGAAGATGTTGAATTCCACTGAATACGTACATTGGCTACCACAAATTGTTTGAGATTCTTCCTCTAATAGAGGTTGAGGTGGAATAGATGATCGATAAAGAGAAAACTTGTTGAGGAAGCCATCGCTCGGAATCTTTCTGATCATTGAAGTGGAAGTGATGCATTTTACCCCTCAAACACCGAAAGATCTCAAAGAGGTAGAGGTGATGCAAAATTAGTACCAAAAGAAGATGTTGAATTCCACTAAATACGTACATTGGCTACCACAAATTGTTTGAGATTCTTCCTCTAATAGAGGTTGAGGTGGAATAGATGATCGATAAAGAAACCAATGAAAGCTGTAGACAACAATAAAAATGAACATAAGAGACAAGGTAAGCAAATTCCACTAATGTACATATATTGTGATAAAATAGGTCATCATATTATTATTGGTATCGTCGCAATTATATCAAGACACAAAAATTTGCACAAGGTTATTTTGTATCAAAAGATGAAATCCCATCAACTAGTTATGATCGTGATGAGTAGTTGCAACCACATTTTTAAATTTGAACAATATATGGATGGTGCATTGAATCAAGGTGTTTTAATCACACGTCTAGAAATTGTGATTTATTTCATCAAATGACCAAAATGATAGTGCCAACCCAATTTAAGTATCGGATATGAAATGTGTGGATGTACTACTACCAAGAGTAGTGGTTATGCGGAATTTTAAATGTTGAATGATGTAGTTAGAGCTTAAAATGCGTGTGGGTTGTGTAGGAACAAACATCATCTTTATATTTGCCTTCTCAAATAGTTTATCATTACCCAATAATAGAATCGAGTCATGTTATTGAAAGACGTTATGTATATACATGGTAGGGGTTACTCGTGGACTGAAGTACCAAAAGTTCCCTAACAACATAAATTGGCATGTTCTATGAGTTGTTAACAGCCTGGCTTACTTGTATAAGCATTAACATGGAATATATGTCAAACAACATCTCAAGCTTGGAGAATAGTAAATCACTAGCAAGAGCAAATAATATGTACTCCATTAGATCATGCATATACGAGTAGAAGGAAAACAATTCGTTATACACCTTACAAGGTATGAAATTGTTTAGATGAATAAGGTATTAGAAAGTTAGGCATGGAAGATATTAGATGTTTTGTCAAAATATCAAATATCAAAGCAAGTAGATATTCGCTATAAGCATAGATCGACCTGAGAATACAAAATGACCCCAAGAATATTATAGTACCTTTCATTTATATAATATTTATTATTTATTATTAAAAAAAAAAATATTTTTATATCTATTATAAAAATATTATTAGTGTGAGGTCCCCTTTTTAATGCAAGATAAAAATATCAAATTTTGTGGGAGAGTAAAAAGTGGGGGATTAATGAACCTTTTATTTATTTTTTATATTAAAAATAAAACAAATACTTTTAAGTTTTACATCTATTATAAAAAATATTATTAGTGTGAGGTCCCATTTTTAATGTGAGATAAAAATATCAAATTTTGTGGGAGAGTAAAAAGTGAGAAATCAGTGAACCTTTTATTTAGGGAAAAGTACCAGGATACCCCTGGAAGTTTGTCTATTTACCAAAATGCCCCTGGAAGTTCCAAATTTACCAAACTATATCGATGGGAATGGCATTTATGCCCCCATGGATTTGAGTTGCGCCGGACTCCCAGTTACTCAATATACCTCTCAGAGAATTGCTGGCGGGACTCCTGGTGATAGAAGAAGAAACAATCTGGTTCTAGCCCTGAAGATTAGACTGTTGTTGGTTTGGGTAGCATTGGCTCACAGAGATGTTACCGGCATAGTGATTCCGGGAGGCGGGTGGAGAATGAGATTGAGGCAGATGAAAGGAGGAGGAGGTAGATGAATCGCAAGATGAGGAGGAGGAAGAAGAAGAAGAAGAAGAAGAGGGAGAGGGGGAGAAGATGAGGGGGAAGAAGGGGTTGCGAGACGACAAGATGCAATGGTGGGCGTAGATGAGGGCATAGGTCCGACTGTCTATGCAAAAAGCAATGTCCGCGAATTGGTCAGGGCCACAGTCCAGAAGGGTGAGGTAATCTGAAGATAAGCTCCTCAAGCTACTACTCAGCATGAATGTGGAAGGTTGGGCTACCTCCATTGACTTTTATAAATATGTATGCTCTCACTCACGCTCACACACACAGACACAGATAGATGAATGAATGGATAATTAGGGTAGACAAGTAGAAATATTAGTGATTGTAATGGTAATGGTCACTAACTACAACTATGTTTAACCTTCTTCTCCTTCTTCTTCTTCTTCTTCTTCTACTGTTGTTGTTGTTGCACGCCATGTTTGTAATCAATTCACTCCTTCCACCTCTCTCTCTCTCTCTCTCTCTCTTTAGATATTCTTTTCCTCTCTTTTTCTCTGTGCTCCTCTGCATGTTGTTTGTTAAAAACATGAGCTTCTATTGTGAGCTATTAATATGTATCTCTGATCTCTATTTCTGTCTATGTATGTGTATTTATGTATACACACACACACACACACACACACACACACACACACACACACACACACACACACACACACACACATACATACATAATGAGGGGGGGGGGGGGGATATGGTAAAAAGAAATTTGTGTTTGAATGGTATTCTGGTAAATGGGCCTTGTAGATTTGAGTGTATAATTACTTTATAAAGTGTATTTTTTTGGACATAAGGGTAGTTTAGTAAATTTGGAACTTCTAGGGGCATTCTGGTAAATAGACGAACTTCCAAGGGTATCCTGATACTTTTCCCTTTTATTTATTTATATTTATTGTTTTATGAAAAAATAAAACAAATACTTTTAAGTTATATATCTATTATAAAAATATTATTCGTGTGAGGTCCCCGTTTAAATGACAAAAAAAAATATTATATTTTGTGGGAGAGTAAAAAGTGGGGAATTAACGAACCTTTAATTTATTTTTTAAACAAATACTTTTAAGTTTTACATCTATTATAAAAATATTATTAGTCTAAGTCTCCTTTTTAATGTGAAATAAAATATCTCCTTTTTATTGTTTTTTTTTCCAAAATGAAGCTACTTTCCCATTAGTTAGGAATCATTATTACAAGAGACTGTACAAGGAGGCTTATACACAAATCGGAGAATCTCCCTCCGATCAAGTTCAAGAAAATGGGACTACTTACATAGCCTTTCAGACTGACTACTTAAGGTAAGTAGATACCTATAGCTAAAAATGGTGCCCTTCAATGTTGGCTAGTACGAGCCAACTCCTAGGGCCTACGACGAAGGGAGGTGGCAGGTGAGTCGGATATAACCAGCTTGGGGGCTGGTAGTTCCACGTCGGGCCACTTCCTCCTTGTGTCACCATAGGCATGTTCCACCATTTCTGCCAAAAACGCAAACGGGTAGTGACCACGTCATTGGAATGGCTGCAAACCTCGCCCAATTGCCCTCGTAGGCAGCTGATAAGCGCAAACCATATGTCCATGACCACTTCCTCCGGGGGGCGTACCAGATCTTGGAAGACCTTTAGGCAACGCACTTTCCATACATACCACAGGGTGAAGCCTGCGATCAGTATCCAAATTTTCGTGAACCTAGGGGATGTGGATTGCAAGCCTCTCTCAAAACGGATCTTGACGATTTTGCCCCTCATGTATGCATAGCACCAACTATCCGCATTGAAGGCGTCCGTCCACCTATCAACGGAGTGATCAATCCATGCCGCAACACTCCACGATGTTGTTCCTTCCACTTCACATGCCGCAAGGAGGCAAGTCACTCTATCCCATACCTTTTGAGCTTGAGGGAAATCAGACAATGATTCAGAGTCTCAATAGGTGAAGGGCAAAGTGGGCAACCTAACGGGCTGCCACATTTACCTAGCCATTTGCCAACAGGAACCACATTATGACCGATCTGCCACCGAAAGAGCTTGATCTTTTCAGGCATGTGGAAACACCAAAGACCCTTCCAAAAGGTAATGACCACCTCATCAGGGATGCCCAATGTTTGCCAACCATTGCGTAAGGGGCCGTCTAGCTGCAGTTGTAAAGTCTGACCCAATTTAGTGATGTACTCAAAGAAATGGCGGACTCTGCCATCATGTTTCCACCTGAAATCCCCTGGGTCCCATTCTAGTTCGATGAGGGGACGACAACCGTATACCCATAACTTCCAATTGGGTTCCACCTTAGCAATATCCGGGTTTGTCTTCCTAATGTTATCAACCAGCATCACCACTCGGATTGGGTGCCAAGAGCCCCTACTCTGACTCTCCCCAAAAATTGTATCTCTTCTCGATCCACTCACGCCCTTTAGAAACTTAACCATTCCAGCCTCATCAAAGAGACCGAACCATGCATCTTCTCTCACCCCACCCCCCCCCTCCCCATCGGAACCCTATCAACAGCCTCATCTATCAATCTCCGCATTTTCATGGCTCCCTTGAGGGGAGGGAACGGGGCCTCCTGGGCTCCTCCTGAAGCCACCTTGCGTCTCCAATCATCTATAAAGTGGAGCCCTGACTACGCTAACTTTCCCCATGCTAGGCCCTTAAGTTGCCCTAACATCATGCCGTCACTTGTTCGCACTTGAGGGTTCCAAAATAATGGTTGTCTAGACCACTCAATTAGTGTCTCCGGGATGTGCTTGACCAAATGATGTCATACGTGATACCATGCCCACAAGATGGAGTTCCTGACCCTGTCCTCCGGTTGATAAGCCATCTTGGGGACTCCGCTCGTGCAACACCAGTTCAAGGAGTTAGGCCAAGGCCTACCATACTTGGGAGTCCCTGCTTGCAACCTATTGCGAAGTAGTACCTTCCAGCACCCCTTACCTAGTAGGAGGCATCGAACCACCATTTTGGCAAGCAATGCTCGGCTCTGCATTGAGGGGTCTATGAGGCCAAGCCATCTTGGGGACTCCGCTCGTGCAACACCAGTTCAAGGAGTTAGGCCAAGGCCTACCATATTTGGGAGTCCCTGCTTGCAACCTATTGCGAAGTAGTACCTTCCAGCACCCCTTACCTAGCAGGAGGTATCGAACCACCATTTTGGCAAGCAATGCTCGGCTCTACATTCAGGGGTCTATGAGGCCAAGCCCCCCTTTGGTCCGCGGTTGCGTTAACCAATGCCATGACACTCTAGCGGAAGCCATCGGGTTGTCATTACCTAACCATATAAACCCCCTGATGGCAACCTTAATCGCATGCAAACCTGCAGGGTCCATAATCGAGCATGAGACTGAGTGCCACATGGTGACGAGCATCACTTGGTTCGCAATAAGGACCCTACCAACAAAGGATAATTTAGATCTACTCCATTGGTTCAACTTCTTGCTTATTTTGGCTTGCACATAGGACAATTGCGCTCGCTTGGGGATTGCCCTCCCCATCGTAAATCCTAGGTACTTGAATGTCGTCTCATCAGGGACCCATGTAAAATCAGCATGGGGTTGCCACCTTGGTTTCTCTTGTTCGTTGAGCAAGAGGCCTTGGGTTTTATCCCAATTGACCTTGGCACCAGTGGCCTGACAAAAGTCCTCAACAAGATGTTCAACCTACTGCAAATTCTCATCATCGCCCTGCAAGAAAAGTGTTACCCGGCCGGCAAAGGAGTTAAGCCCCGAAATTCAAGCGCCGGTAGTACAGTTGCCTCCCTCACCGGCAAGTCAAGAGCAATCAGAGGTGGAGCGGCCAACGGAGGCGCAACCAGAACCAGAACGGCAAAGTGGTCACCAACCAGAGACAGAGTTGCAGCTCGACACAACCAGACAAGACCGACCACTGGCTAGCGGAACCAACAGCCAACCCTCCATGCAGACGCAACAACAGGGCACCGGCAGCCAATGGCTCCAGTGGATGGAGAACAGATTGCTGGAGTGGTGCACTACATAGAGGCGGAAGAGAAAGCGCAGATGGACCGGTTGCTAATCACAATCGGAGAACTAGAGACGACCCGATTGAGAATCCGGAGCCTAGAGCAAGACTTGGACCTGGCCACAAAAGAATTGGCCAAAATGGCCTTAACCGGACCACAGATCCAAGCACTGGTGACTCTGGTAGATGTACAGAATAAAGACACACCAACACCTGTACATAGTAATAAGACCCCGGAGACGGAACTAGTCTCGGAGACAGTGGCGGCGCAAGCGAAAGAGCTTGCCGAATTGAAAGATGAACTGGCCGCACAAGAAGCATTACGCACCCGAGAAAGGGACTTGAAGAAAGCGGCAGAAGAAGAACAAAGAAAGACTGTTGAGAACCTCCGCCGGGCAGAAGAGAATCTGTGGAAAGGACATCAGGCATATGACCGGCTTAACGAGGAGAAAGAGAAAGTGCTGCAAGAAAAGGATAAGCTGCGACGGATGGCAGAAACGGAGATTGAAAGACTTAAAGAAGAACTCCATCACCCGAAAGATCGGGAAGACCGTGCTCGCCGGCAACTCAACCAGAAGCTGAAGCTGAAGACTGAGAATTTTGAGCACCTGCACTGGGACTATAAGCACCTGGATACGGAGCATAAGAAGCAGCAGGAGAAGATGGCAGAGCTTTGGCAGGAAGTTCATCAAGCTGAGACAACGCTAGCTGAAGAACGGGCTAAAAGAACAACGCTACTAGAGGAAGCCGCGCAGGAACGTATGGAGCTCCATAAGCAGCATTATGAAGAAAAGGAAAGAGCGACAATGGTATTGCCGAGGTTGCAGAACACCTACCAAAACCAATTGTCACATTACCAGGAGCAGGAGGCGGACACGGTGAAGCTGATTAAGCAATTGAAGGAAGAACGGCAAGCCACGGAGGACAAATCGAAGATGGGACTTGAGCGGATCTAGTTCATTGTCCAGGCATGGAGGAACAAGACAAAATGCTTGATTGACGAAAGCTCCGTGCAATGGTGGGACAAATGGGCAAAGCACACAACCGAGCTCCAGTTGCTAAGGGCTGAAAACCGGCAGAAGGATGGCGACGACTGCTACATGCTAACAAAGAAGGACTTCACCGCCGTAAGAGATGAGTTAGCAGAAGACTTTGTAACTCTGGCGGAGGAACAGTCAGCAGTGGTCCGGCAACTGGTAGCACAGCTGGACGATGATTGACTGGATGCTCAAATCCAGTTTGAAAGCTATGATCGGACCAGGCTACGGCAAGAAGCAAAGCATGCGACGATCGTCAACCTCAGCGATGAGGAGCCATCACTAGGGTAAGGACCAGACGGAGACAAGGCTGGGGAGAGTCAACCGGAGTCAAATCCGGCAGAGTAGCTGACGGAGGAATCTCCGCCACAACCGCCGGTATCGGTAGCCGAACAGACGCCATCCAAGGAGCAACAGTCGAAGGAGCAATAGCAGCAGCCACATCCACAACAACAACAACAAATTCCCCAAGAACCATTGGACACCCTGGAGCAGTGTATTCTGGATATCTTGGACGAAGGCTAAGGGCCAGATAGTGGGATTCAACATACAAGGTACTGTCCCACGGGCGTGCCATGTGTTACCCGGCCGACAAAGGGGTTAAAGACCAGAATGTGAAAGGGATTATATATTCAGAATCTATTATAATTAAGTAGTTTATGAGACGTGAACAGACGGACCGGAATCAGTATGCCGATCCGGATCCGGATCGGTTCCGAACAAGTGCCGGTTGGCACCGTTTTGTACTCAGCACCAGTGACCTATATAAAGGCCCGGTTACAATGTAAAACTTTGATCGATAATTAATAGAGCTTCTTGTTTTATCTTTAAGTGTTGATTACCGTTCTGTGCTAATTGTTCTATCATACGCGTGTATAAAGTCTAATGCCATATTGCTAAGTAACCAATTAAAGTCTGATTAATCGTTGAGTCTTAAGTTATCTCGCCGTAGCACCCCTTTGGTGAAGTGTCTTCCATAGACACCCTGTGTTAGGCCATTGTCCAGCCCTAAGGAATAACAAAAAGGACCGTATCGTCGGCATATTCAGATAACAGAAGATCTTTAGCCACATTGGGGATGGGCAATCCCCTTAGTCCGTTGCTTGGTGCTTGTAAGTAGGCAGAGAAAGCCTCGGTTACAAATAGATAGAGATATGGGGCTAAGGGACAACCTTGCTTCACTGAGCGATGTAGTTGGAAGGCGGGGCCCCTAGCACCAGCTACCAGCACGCTATTGGTAGCAGTCTGATAGAGTGCAGAAGTGCACTTCCTCCATTGTTGGGGTAGGCCCATAGCTCTGATCACACTTTCCAAAAAGGGCCATAACACCTTGTCGTAGGCCTTCTCAAAGTCTAACATCAAAATAACCGAGCTCAATATGGAGTGATCTGCCAATGCCATAACTTCCCAGAGAAGCAGCCCATTATCAAAGATACACCTACCCTTCATAAACCTTGTTTGATTCTCATGAATGATGTCCGGTAAGAAGTTTGCTATCCGCCGAGCTAGGACTTTTATGAGTAACTTGTATATCGTGTTAAGGATCGTGATTGGATGCCATTGGCACAACTCTAGGCTTCGCCCTACTACTTTGGGGATGAGATAGATTATCCCCTCAGTCAGACCAGTCGGCATCGTTCCCGAGGTCCAAATCTCTTGAACCTTGGCTTCCAATGACGGTATAACACTTTCCCAATGAATCTCAAAAAAATGTCGTGAGAGACCATTGGGGCCGGGGCATTCTCCTATCCGCAATTCCCTGAGTGCTTCTGAGAGTTCTAATCGAGAAATGGGGCTATCAAGCACAACTTCCATCTCATGGGTTACCTTGGGGTGAATGCAAGCAATCACCCTCTCAGCTAGCTACGTGTTTTTCCGCATATGCATAGGTGTGAGTAGGTCACGATAGTATTGTGTTGCCATATGCAAAATCTCATCCTTGTCCTCTGTTATTGAGTCGTTTGGTTTGCGCAGCCCTTGTATGTGTCCACCACCACCCTTGGGTGCCCTGGACTAAAAGAAATGTCAGTTGACCTTGTTGTCTGTTCTAGCCCACCATGTTGCGGTCCTTCGAAATAACATTCCGTTCTTCTCCAACGTCCTTTCCCGAAGCTTCATGGTTGCTTCCTCCAGCTTAGCTCTAAACCAATTGCAACTAGGCTCTCCTTGTAGCAACTGTTGCGCTATTGCAACGAACTTCCGTAATTTTGTTTCAATGGCTCTGACCTGCTCGAGGGCCCGCTTGGTTTCCTGTTGTAAAAAGGAGGAGGAGAGGGCCAATTTTTTATGCAAATCCTCACTTGCCGATGTCGTGAAGATCCATCACTACGCGCGGATCATGAGGTGGAACCGCCGGGGTTCTGGACCGGAAGGACTCGAAGTTGGTGCTAGCTTTAGTGAGAAAGGTTTTAAGATAGATTGAAAGAGAGAGATTAAGATAAGATAGAACACTTCATTTTTAGATTGAGAGAGTGTTTTTGAAAGACAAGATATATCGTCAATTGGATAACGAATTTCTTACTTTTAATTTTAATTTTGATCTCAAGTACAAACCTTCCAAAAATTTTACATTACCCAAAAATCCCCCTTTGATCTTTTTCATCCCCTCTTTTATAAATGCCCTCATGCATTTGAGGGTGCAAGACATGCATAGAATGCATGTTTGCCATTTGGCGCTCATGTATTACATGTGGTGCATGATAACCACGTCACTCATTTTAGCTCTCATGTATGAGAATTTACGTGTAAATGATAAAGATATTATTTTAAGAAAATGTCTTGGCTTAGTGGTAAGTCTATAGACTTCTCAACTTGGAGGTGCAAGGTTCAAATCCACACTTGCAATCCTTAGGTATATATATGTGTACACACACATATATATATATTTATTTATATATCTATCCAGACACTGGTTCGTCGGATGCCGGTCACCGGGTGCCGGTCTAGCTTTCGTTGGGCAAAACCTTTGCAAGTAGCCAGGCCACACCCATTCATCCAATAGCTTAGTTCAAGTCACCTTGAACTCTCTATGCTCCACACATAGACACAAAGATAATAGCTTTTGCTCTACCTTATATATGGTGAGATCTTTATTTCCTTTCTTTGTGGGATATCTCACAATTTTATTTTTCTCTTCTTCCTTCTCATACTTCACTCCCACATAACTTGTCACTTAGATGTTCATTTTTCATGTGGTAAAGCACATTTGAAAGCTATTGAAGACCTCTATCTTTTTGTACTAAGATATTAAACATATTTAAATTAGTATCTTCACTATTATTGTTTTATATGAATCACGCTCGATTTCGTACGTTTTATTTGATTTTCACATCATTGCCGAAAATCTTCACGACACCGATTCACTTACAATGGTCTCCCGCTATATACTCTACATACCTGCCTTCACCTCTGCACTCTTCATGATCTTTCTGGGGATTTTCACATTGAGACTCCCTTTGCTACCACAGGGTGGGTTAAGGTCTAGTCTCATCGGGTGGTGATCAAAGAAGGTAAGATCTGCCAAGATAGCAAAGGAGCCCCCCAACTCTTCAAGGGATGAGCTTATGTATATGCAGTCTAGCTGTGCAAGACTACCACCCCTAGCATTCGCGGCAGCTCAGGAGAAGTGTAGCGAATGTGAGCATCTCCTAAGGGAAGAGCCCCATGTATCCTTCACCCCGATTTTGCCAATTAAGAAAGCCCATGAATCCAACTCCGCATCATGAAGCGGTCTCTAGGTCCCCCCTTTCCTATCTCCCAGGTGCTCAATCATGTTGAAATCACTAGCCATTAGCCAGGCCTCTGCATCAGGTAATGTTGTCGCTAACATCCTCTAGAAGATTGCTCTTTCAGGGGAAGAGTTAGGGGCATAAATTTTTAGCACCCCAATCTGAAGGCGAATCATTCCATTTCAGAAGCACATATAAGGCTCTACCCGCCACCAACGTACCATGTGATGTGACTTCGTACCGGGCCTTATCGTTGATCAAGATGTTGACCCCTCCTCTTCGGTGGAGGTCACCTTGTGCAACCGACCACCACGTGGTCCACCCACCCAACCTGGGGTTTACTAGGCTTTGAGCGAGGTGGTGTTCCTACAAAAGCAATATGTCAATGTTGCCCCCAATATTAAGGGGATGCAACTCCTCCTGAAGTCTTCTACACTCGTGATGTTGTCGGCCTCCACCAAGGCCTTGTACATTCCACATTAGGATCCTCATCCGAAGACGGTTGTCATGAACAGTACTGAGACAGAGAAGGAATTAGTACTAAACGAAGGATTAGTACTATGAGGGGTGTGGAACTTCTTCGAGAGAAGGAAGAAGTGAGCGAGACAGAGAGAAAGAGAGAGATCGAGATCGAGAGAGTGTGTGTGTGTGATGATAAGAAAGATATGTATTATATGAAGAGAATATACAATGGTGGCTAAAAGGCTTAAGACTGGCGTTGAACCAATTTGGTTCAACATAATGCCTAGTGCCCTCTTTTATAGTGTTTTCAGGAGTAATCCTGAAGCTTCTAGAATGTTCCAGAGAAATCTGGAATATACATCAATTTTCTATAATAAAATGTAAATGAAAATAATATCTTACGTATTACAATAGATGGTCTAATGGTCAAGAGCTCGACCCATATAACCTAAGGTCATGGGTTCGAGTCTTGCCATATCATGACACTATCCCCCCTTTAAAACGACGAGTGTCACGAGTCGTCTCGGATTGTGGATATTGACGATGGAAGTCTTCAAGAAGAGCACAAGCATTGGTTACATTCTCGATCGGTTCCCAAGTACGTTCGTTGGGGCTATAGCCTAGCCAATCGACTAGATAGTAGTCTTGATGTGTCGTCGTAGCAGCCACACCCGATCTCCAATATTAAAACTGCATGGAAGTCGATGACGATCCGCGTAGACCTCTCACATGGGCGAGTAGTCTTGATGTGTCATCGTAGCAGCCACACCCGATCTCCAATATTAAAACTAGATGGAAGTCGATGACGATCCGCGTAGACCTTGTGTGTTTGTTGAGCTTGCTGGAGATGAGTAGATAAATCCGCTTGTATCTTGCGTAACCGCTCCAAACGATCCTCCGCGCACGGATTTGTGGACACCTCTGGGGTTTCAAGTACACTCCACCGGGGGTGACATCCCGTATAAGCATAAAATGGCGTAACTTTAGTGGATGCATGGATAGAGTTGTCATAGGCAAATTCGGCGAAGTGAAGAATATCTGCCTAGTCGTCCTGATGATAGCTGAGAAAGCACCGCAGATACTGCTCCAGCGTTTGATTTGTTCGTTCAGCTTGGCCGTCAGTTTGTGGGTGGTAGCCGGAGGAGAGGTTACAAGTGACCTTGAGCATGATAAAAAGGTGCTTCCAGAATTTTGACACGAACTGGGGTCCACGATCGCTGATGATAAAAAGGTACTAAGGAGATCTCCAGTGTCTTCACTGGAGATCTCCTTAGTACATGGCAAGAAATGACCATCTTCGTATATCGATCGACCACCGTTAGAATCGCATTGAACCCCTTAGAGACTGGAAGATCTGTGATGAAGTTTAGAACAATGGATTGCCATGGCTTGCTTGGAATTGGTAATGGTTCTAATAAACCATATGGATAATGCCTTGGCATTTTCGCTCTGCAACATGTATCACAAGTCCGAACAAAATCCTCGACAAACTGTCACATACAGGGCCACCAGAATGATCCTTGTACTAAATGTAATGTTTTAGTACTACCAAAATGCCCAGTTGTATATGTGTCATGACAGTTTTGTACTACTCGAAGGCGGCAAGAACCATTAGGAACATACAAAAGTTCTTTAAAGAAGAGTAATCCATCATGGTATTTGAGTTGCCGATAGTCCGTACCTGGTGGTTGCGACTGTGAACACGACGCTCGAGAGGGATCAATTTGTGCTAGTATAGCTTGGGCGAACGCATCTGTCTTCAAGTCTTCACGTATGGTATCGATAACGCGGGAATCCATAGGCATGTCAAAGATCTGTGTTGCTTGTAGTCGTGCCAGTCCCAAGATGACTTGTTTTTGGTTATTGAAAGTTGGCTCGCCGGGACGGGGTGCTAGATACAAACGCCGTGATAATGCATCTGCCTTCCCTTGGTGCCTCCCCAGACGATATGTAATTTTGAAGTCGAAACGCGTGAGGAAGTGGGCCCACCGAGCTTGACGTCGATTCAACACACGAGCATCCTGAAAGTAGGCAAGATTCTTGTGGTCACTAAATACGGTGACTGGATGAGAGTATCCCTCCAAAAAATGCCTCCATTGCATAAAAGAATCCACTATTGCCAATAGCTCCTTATCATGAATTTCGTAGTTCATTTCGGCGGCATCAAACTTGCGTGAGTGAAAAGCCACAGGATGTAGCTTCTCATCATTCCCCTGTTGTGACAGAATGCTCCCCAATGCAAAATCCGATGCGTCAGCTTCGATAATGAATGGTTTTTCCGGATCGACATGAGCTAGAATTGGAGCCGATGTAAATGCCTTTTTAAGACTCTCGAAAGCCATGTCTGTTTCTTTAGACCAGATGAACGGTTGTCCCTTCCTGGTAAGTTGTGTGAGAGGTAGAACGATCTTTGAGTAATCTTGTATGAACTTCCGGTAAAAATTGGCAAAGCCTAAGAAGCGTTGCACATCCCGCACCGAACGCGGAGTCTGCCATTCTACCACCGTTTTGACCTTAGCTGGGTCCATGGAGATGCCTTCTGACGAAATGATGTAGCCGAGAAATTCCACTTGGTTGCACCCGAAACTACATTTTTCCAGCTTTGCATACAGACCATGTGCTCAAAGTCGTTTTAGTACTAATAGTACATGAGAATCATGTTCTTCTTGGGTCTTTGAATAAACCAGTAGATCATCCAAATAGATGATCAAACAAGCATCCAATAGATCTCGGAATATATCATTAGCCATGTGCTGGAAGACTGTCGGCGCATTAGTGAGGCCGAACGGCATGACAGTATACTCGAAGTGCCCATATCTGGTGCGAAACGCGGTCTTCCATTCGTCTCCTGGTCGGATCCGTACGAGGTTATATGCTCCCCGTAAGTCGATCTTCGTGAAGAACCTGGCACCATTGATCCGTTCTAAAAGACTTGAGATAAGGGGAAGAGCATACGTATTCCTGATTGTAACCTTATTCAAGCCACGGTAATCTACAACGAGACGAAGCGATCCTACTTTTTTCTTGACGAAGAAAATGGGCGCGCCGGCTGGAGATTTCGAATGCCGAATGAAACCATTTTCCAAATTCTCCTCTATATAGGCCTGAAGGACTTCCAACTCGGTTGGTGACAAATTGTAGATCGGTCCCCATGGTGGCTCTTTTCCCGGTTGTAAATCGATGGGGCAATCGTACGGTCGATGATGAGGAAGTGTGTTGGCTTGTACTTTATCGAACACATCGGCGTAATGACGATACTTCTCGGGAAGTTGAACAATGGATTCTTCTTTAGTGGTGCTGGAGGGGTTTACTGATATTGCAAAGAGGAACATTTCCTCCTTGTGCCCTTCTTTACGCAACTAACGTAGCGAAATGGTTGCCATCTTCTGAGTTGACCCTTGGGTTTGTCGACACCGGATTTCTCTTTTTCTCCAATCTATGTCTGGGTTATGTAACTCGAACCACGGTAGTCCTAAAACTATAGGATGTTCTGGGATACTAATAATATTAAATGATACTACACATGCTAAGTTATCTAGGACAATATTAATGGGCTCTGACTCTTCTATGATATTTCCGGAAGCAATGGGACGTCTATCAATGACTACTACAGACGTTGGACACTGGAGTTTTCTTAGGGATATCTTATGAGCTTGAGCAAATTTCTTATCCATAAAGCAAGAGTTAGCTCCGGAATCTAGGAGTGTTAGGACATGTACTGGAGGGGTACTTTTAGTACTAACTATTACTTGGGCTACGAACACATCACTAACTTGCTTAGAGGGAATGGAACCACTAATGGGCTACACAGATCTAGGGCTGTCCAACCAAATAGCTCCTATTTTGGCTGGACTTAGTCGTTTAACTCTTCTTCTAACTGACTAAGGACATCAAATTTGTTTGCTAGATCTGGGATATTAGTACTATTAGGACTATCAGATATCCCTACTGAAATAGGCTCGGATTTAGTACAATTAGAACTAGCGACTATTTGGTTTACCTGTCTTCTTGGCCTATGGGGGCAATTTATTGCGATATGTCCTGGTCCACCGCAGTAAAGACATAGTCGATTTGTACGGCGTCACTGCTTTTCTTCTTCGGATAATGGCCCTCGACGACATGTAGTGTCAATCTCCATCGGAGTCGGAGTATTCACTGGAGGCGCATTATATGACTCCCTCGGAAAAGGTCTTGCTACCACTGAGGCGTAGGTGGGCTCTGATCTTGCCCTCGGCATCTGTAGTTGTCATTCCGAACGTCGCTCAAAGAGGCGGTTGTCACATCTCACCGCGCGACTGATTGCTTCTGTTAAGGACTTTGGCTCTTCGGGGAAGGTCAAGAGTAAATCCTTGACGTCGTTGCGTAAACCATAACGGAATTGCTCCATCAATGCTTGATCATCCCAAGGGATATCAGCGGCGAGTAGGCGAAAATCTGCAGCGTATGCGGAGGCTGGACAGTCACCTTGGCGTAATCGCCGAATTCTATTGATTGCGGTCCTGATGCTGTCAGTATCTCCGAAACATGCTTTAAACTCACCTAGAAACTCTTCAAAATTGTTGAGTAATGGAGATTCCTTTTCTAATAGTGGAGCGAACCATGACAACGCTGAGCCACTTAACAAAGTGCCTACTAAACCCACTCGTGATGCATCGGTGGGATATCGGGAAGGATGCATTTGAATAACTAATCATACTTGGTTAAGGAACCCTCTAAACTGCGATCGTGTTCCATCGAACTTCGTGGGAAGGCCAATCTTAGGTTCTTTATGAATCCCTTGTGTTCCGGGCCCTTGTTGTTGCATCGCTACGATGGTGGCTTCGAGTTGTTGCATGCGTAACGCAAGTTCCCCATGCTGTTGTTGCGTTTGCTGCTTTTCTAAGGAGATTTGCTGAAGATCCCCCAGCAACCGTTGGTTTTCTTGTTCCAAAGCATGGAACTTCTCCTTCAAGCATTGAAATTCCGAGAAAACAGATTGATATTCTTCAGCGCTAACAGTGGCCATGGGATGAAAGAAAAGAGGAATAAAAGATTAGTAGAAAATGAGAGAGATAGAAGGTAGGGGAAATTGGTTCAAACTGTCATGAATAGTACTGAGACAGAGAAGGAATTAGTACTAAACGAAGGATTAGTACTATGAGGGGTGTGGAACTTCTTCGAGAGAAGGAAGAAGTGAGCGAGACAGAGAGAAAGAGAGAGAGAGAGTGTGTGTGTGTGTGTGATGATAAGAAAGATATGTATTATATGAAGAGAATATACAATGGTGGCTAAAAGGCTTAAGACTGGCGTTGAACCAAATTGGTTCAACATAATGCCTAGTGCCCTCTTTTATAGTGTTTTCAAGAGTAATCCTGAAGCTTCTAGAATGTTCTAGAGAAATCTAGAATATACACTAATTTCCTATAATTAAATGTAAATGAAAATAATATCCTATATATTACAATAGATGGTCTAATGGTCAAGAGCTCGACCCATATAGCCTAAGGTCATGGGTTCGAGTCTTCCCATATCATGACAACGGTGAGGTTGACGCCCATGTCTGGGCCGACCCCCATGTCATGGGGCAAACTAACATCTACCTCGGGGGGTAGGGACTCCACAGTAGATTGCAGAGCCCCTAAGCGATTCTCAACCAGTCATTCCCGACCTGCTTCAAATAGTTCCCGCGATACATTTTGGCTCCTAAGTGGTTACACATCCTGCACCCCTCTATCCCAAAGAGTCGTCGCCAAACCAGGTGATGGTCTGCTTATATTACCCTTCCCTTTGCCCTTGATCTTGCCCGTCCGAATCCACGATTTCACTAATCTGAGGTCAACAGTACATTCACGTTCCCTCGTGAGGGGGGCCTTTGTTAACATCTCCTCTAAGGTGGACAATACCAGTTGTGGTTGCATCTCCATCAGGGTGGAGAACACGAGCTTAGGATCTCGTGGGGGAAGGGACAAGGATTCACATGGGGATAACGTTGTTGCCAACGCTTCTAGGTCGATATCCCCTAGCCCTTGGAGCAATGTAAATTTGTTGGTCGCTCTTACCTTTTGGTCGTGTTCCTCCACACTCCCTAAGAGGATCTTCACCCGTTTGAGGGGTTGTTCGTCCACGCTTGCTGGTGACAAGGTAGTGGGACTTCTTTCTACGGGACGGTCTTGAGAGAGGGGGGGAGAGGCTTTATTGTTAAAGTCCTCTTTGTTATATGATATATCTAAGAAACTAAAAAGTAGGGACTTTATGAACTCTCTTTTTTGTTTTAATGAATATTTTCATGCATTCGTTAGGTAACCTTCACGAATGCGAATATGTCAATCTATGGCTATAAGTATGGCATGTATTTGGATCACAATTTTGAATTTTAGATAATGATTTAACTCACCTCAAATGCGGGGCCAAGTTGATATTAGCAAGTGTGGTAGGGAGGAGGATAATTAACTATACTACTCTAGGCTACAAGCTATGAGAGCAAGTAATTTTAGCAAGCCAAAGGCATGAGCAAATAGGCATTAACAAGTTTCATTTAGTTCATCATCAAGATGACAAAAGTTGGCTAATTTACTATCCTACTCTAGGCTCAAGCTATGAGTGCAAATAGCAAGCCAAACACATGAGCAAATAGGCATTAACAAATCTCATTTAAATCACCAAAATGACAAAGGTTGGCAAAGGGCCGAGAGCCAATCAACATTAACAAGTGTGGCATAAATTAGGATAATTATTGGATTAGACAATGATAATATTTTGACCAAGTCAAGTTTGTAGTTAGTTTGACTTAGTCCATTAGACCGTAAGTTCTTTCAATGATGGAGCTAACTTATATTGTGGGTAAGGAGCAATGAGTAAAAATATTGGGTTTAATCTAAAAATTGTTAGCAACATGATTGTCAAGTAAATTATGAACATGTCATTAGTGATTATGACTTTGATCAACAACAATACCTCATGCAAGCACTAATGAAAGGGATCATGGTCATTCTCAATTTGATTAGTAACATTACATATTAAGTAAGAGCTTAAATCCTATAGATACAATCCAAGTAGGACAATTTGGTCATATGACCTCGTGTAACATACGAGCGACAAGTAACTAGTTGTGAAATTGATAGGGGGGGGGGGTGCAGCAAATGATTGTTTTAACTTGCAAGGTAGTCAATCACAACAAATTAATGTTATTTTGGGGCACTAAAGATCTAGAATGGCTACGTTATTTTCTTCACACTTTTGGCCCAAAGGTGAGGCCAACAAGAATCTATATGAACACAAAAAAGTGAGATCAAGATGGATTTATCACATAATCGATTTAGGTAATTAGCACAAATGTATGACATAGGCGGTTGAATTGCGTGATCATTTAGTATCATTTTGAGTGATAACATATTAGCAAGGTAAGATACATGAATTGTGGCAATTTAGGATGTTAGATCATTGAGACGAACTTAGCATGTTGTCATTTCTTATGGTATGAACTTAATATAATAAGATAGCTGCTATGTAGCCTTGTAGCCGTATGAACTGTCACCTTAACCAGTGTCTTATTATATAACAAGTTTTGGTCAAAATGTGAACATGCAAAATAACATGACTTATTAAATGGCGAGTTTCACACAATATCTAAACTTTCAAATTAATGTTTCATCACATAAATGAGGATTTTAGTTAAGACCTCCACGATGCAACATTCCAACCATGAAAACGTTGCACCATGGTTTTAAATTACAAACAAAAATTAACTTTAATTACAATGGGGAAACATTTGCTTTTGGCCAACATCCCAATCATCAAAAATTTGCATCATAGTTATAAATTACAAACAAAAATGAACTATAATTACAATAGGGAAACATTCACTTTTGGTCAGCAAGAGCAAGTCAATTTCATCAAGATGGTTAGCTAGAGTTGTGACACCATGAGCTAGGAAGGATGCATGTGTCCCATGGGATTGTGGTTTTTATGCATGTGAACATCATACTAAAGGAGTCATAGCCATGCTATTAGTAATGGGGCCTTAGAACCGAAAGATTGGTTCAGCTCTAAAGAGATGAGGTTTGGGAACAAGCGCATGCTTCTTTTGGATATTTCAATTGAAAGATAGTCCTCCTCGATTTATTCAATGTCGTATTTTGCTCATAAGTATTAAGATTCGTTGTTAACTTAATGTTCAGTTTTTGCAAAAAAAAACTTTATGTCTATATAAAGTTTATTTGCTCAATGTATATAAAATGGCCCAAATGATTAGGTGGAATCATTTTTAACCATTTCAAGTATTATGGGTTGTAGCATAATGGGGATATGTGTAATGCTTTTATATCCGAAGGTATACATGGAGTTCAAGCATACCTAAAAAGACTTGTCTTGCAACTTTAGATATTGGGCATGTTGAAAATTTTCCCCATGGTGGATATTCGTCTCATTTAGTGGCACTTGACAATGTCCCCCCCCCCCCCCCCCCCCCCATGCAATGAGGCTAAGCTAACATGTATTTTAATGGTGGTTTCACATGCAAACAATATAATTGTGTGTTTTAATCTAAATAGAAGATTGACATTATAGATAAGGGAGAAATTATGTTTCCAGGCAACAAGAAGTTCTTAGTTACTACTTGGTTCTCCTTTTATTTTCCTTCTCAAAACAAAATATCCTTCCATTAGTTTTTAAAAAGGCATATCAACAACAAACTACAAAATAGATGGAAAAGAAACAACTATACTTCCCAAGCCCGTCTTCTGTAAGACAATGGCTAGCCATGGATCCTTGTTTAATTGAGATCCATCTCAAAATCTCATTTCATTTCAGTATGTACTACCAATTCTCCCATGTTGCCACATGCTTTCAACATACTTGAAAATGTCATCATATTAGGTAAGAGACCTTGCACAAGCATTCGATGATAGAGTTGTATAGCATCCTCATTCTTATCATGCTCAATATAGCCCAATAACATGGCAGGCCATTGTACCACATCTCCAACCAACAGTAAATCATCAAAAAGCTCTCGGGCTTCAATTATTGCTCCACATTTACGGTACCAACAAAAGGATTTTTTTTTTCAATCCTTCTTTTGCATTCACCAAAGCATTGTTAAGCACGAATCACGATATCCTCCTCCATGAAGAGACCTTTATTTATACCCTCATCATGAATCTTTTCCCCTTTTACAATAGATCCAGACTCCAGTGTTTCCACAAGCCTCTAGAACTACTTAGTTCTCATTTCGAAGCAGTTGTCAAACTTTAATGTTTCTAAATGGATCAAAGGAAGTAGAGCAAAAAGTTATTACACTATCTAGGTGTATTAAATCTCTTAATTGTTGTTTAATGTTTTTAATGAAACTATAATGATATAAACAATTTTATACACTATAAAAGAGTAGTGTTGTTCTCATAGTTTTTATTTTTTTATTTTTTCCAAAAATGTTCTCACTATTTTTAAATTCAAATTAAATTGATATGTTTCGGAATACATGTTTTCCATATGTAATTGTATGTAGCTCTTTCAAGAGAATTTTTGACAAACTATATTTGATCCTCCTTAAAGGGAACTTTGTAACATTACTAGTTCATAATGCAACTATGTTTTATTGAAAGCTTCATATATAGCTCTTTCACAAGATTTTTTGACAAACTATATAGAAACTCTGCGTGGAACTCTCCAACATTATCCCATTCATAATGCATCCATGGTTTATATGCTTCCAATACAAATTTAGTAATTGATGTTCAATGTTTGCCACTTCCTTCAAGGTCTAACTATTTTTCAAAACAACATATATTTGAGTTTGAAAAGCAAGCAAGATTCCCCAAGAAATACACTTCTTCTAACTTCATGTCATGACTCATATAAGGTCACATTTGAAACTCCATTATAAATACGATGCGAAATGTTAGTGGAGATGTAATATCAATTTATTATTACAACCTTTATACATAAGATGTGATACATTCAATGGAGATATAAAGTTCAAAAGCAATTGGAACATAAAGACTAATTACTAACAAGTCCATATATGCAAGAATCGCTCTTCTTCTCTTATAGAAATTTAGGTTTATGTAAATTATCCAATGGAATCATGTGATCATTCGTGGAATTTAAATTGTGTGAACCTATCTTAATCGATGCTCGAAACTTTAAGATTTGTTTACTTATGCCCATTGTCCCTTTTTCAAAGAAAAGTTACACCATCACATGAAAATTTCACTTCCATGACATAATAAGTAGTCTATTCTTATAAAACATTTACGATATGTAGTATGGCTAATGTGTCAGCTCAATAATGCATTGTTTTTAGCATGCCATATCAATTGATTTCTAAGTCATGTTGGGTGGAAGTAGGCATACTCATGTAGTTTTGTCTATATGTTTACGCTTTTTTTATTTGAGAAACTTCCATTGTCGTGTTATTTTGAGCATAAGTTGTTGTAACTATGAAACGAAAGTCCTAGAATTAAGCTATAATCTTTATCAATAGACATTATGTGGTATAACATTAGCTAGAATCTAAAGTAAGAGCACAACATTCTAATATTCTTGAACTCAGTCAGGGGGTGATTCCCCGATTTATATATAAGTCACTTGTATAGTCTTTCTGTAAAACTGTCTCCCAATGAAAGAGAAAGTAGCTCTTTTTTTGGAGAAACAAAAGGAATGGCACAACATTCTCATAACTTAGCTTTTGTTTATGCAAGACAATAATACCCTTCTTCATTATTGTGTTCATCGTATAATGCCCATTACGATATGGATACAAGTTTGATTTTTGCTATGTATGGCCACTGAAGTGCGAGAAATATCTTGTATGCATGGTGGTTGTATGTGTATTGGATGAGGGAATGGAATATCGATGCCATTGATCTACAATAATATCTCTCATGTGAAGCATGTAGACATGGTATGTGGAGGAAGACACTAGAATTGTCAAGGTTCTTATGAAGTACAAGGTGGGAGATGTAAGATGCAAGGATATCTTTAGAACAATTTTATTATAGATTATAGCCTAAGAATGGAAATACAACAAGCAAATTACCGCTTGTATCTAATCTCGTTGATAACACTTATATATCACCATTTTCTCATAGAGATATGTGTCTCTAGATTTGCAATATATTTTACATTTGCATATTATTTTGGTAGATAATGTTGCACATAATACTACCTTATGTTCATTAACAATTAGTATAGTGGATGCAATATTGAATTTACAACCATGAGGTTCGTAGTTCAACATTGTTTATATAAGTATGGTTGATGAGAGATAAACTTTTTATTTGTTTTCTTCAAGGTATACAGGGGCTCGAGGGTATAGTGGGTATGGTTTGTATGCCAACGATCATGTATTCAGAACTTGCGTACCACAAATGTCACCTAATGAAATAACAAACAAGTGGGCTTCAAATCCAAGATAATTGGCCTGACGAAATATGGGTTAACACAATTAGGTATTGTTAAGTATTCGCCGAACATTTCACCTCCAATCTTACGGTTCAAGGAGACATTGAAGACTACTTATTGAAGGCTTCTTTGTCCATGGCAACAATGTCAAGTAATATAATATCATGGGTTCCATACATTGTACAACCTTCAAGCATACATGAAATGGCCAAGATTGTGACTCTCTCTCTCTCTCTCTCTCTCTCTCTCTCTCTCTCTCTCTCTCTCTCTCTCTCTCTCTGGTGAAAACACACAATTATATTAATAAATGTGTGTAAAAAACACTAGTTATAATTGGTGTGACCATGAAGTATGGTCACCCACTAACTACACTACACTACATGTAATGGAACATGTTGAATTGCCAATAGGCAAGACGAACATTCCACCGAGGAAAGGATTTCCACTTGCTCCAATAAAGAACATTGCCACATTAGTACTCCCTTCAACTTTCGTAGATATGCTTTCACTCCATGTCTACCATCGAATACAAAAGCGTTGCGCATATTCCAATTATGACGCAATCCCCAATATCTCAAAAATAGAAAAACAATCTCCATCTCTGACTTTGGGTCCACCTGTGTAAATTGTGCAAACACCCACTGTCTAGGTGTCAAATAACACCGTGATAAAACTTGCCAAATTTGAGAAATCTAAATCCAAATCTAAGAAGCAATCAGGCATTATATAAATCAATGAGTATTATCTTCCATTTGAATAGTGCAAAAAAGCAATTACCCGTTGCTAGTCCACGACGCTTTAGAGCTAATCCCAAAGGCAATCCTCCAATCAAAACTCTCCAAATGAAGACCTTTGCTACAAGTGGCAATTTAGAATGTCAACTACGTTGTAAGTTCTGCCACCACCCATGATCAGATTTGTGTAATCTCCATTCTTCTTCAACCTTAGATGATAACCATCCAAGAGATTCAACGGAGCAATGATAGTGTCATGAATACATAAGCATCATGAATATACAAGCAACATGGCTTCACTTGGGCTTGAACCCAAGACCTTGTAATACATAATCAAGAACCTAACCATTAAGATAGCATATGATCATATGAAATAATAAAAGCTACTTCTTGTAATAGACTGACTATTGTAAATGTTCTGGACCATTCTAGAACATTCTAGAATATCCTAGAACATCTTAGAATATTCTAAGTCTAGAACATTCTAGAATATCCTAGAACTTCTTAGAATATTCTAGGTCTAGAACATTCTAGGACATTATAGAAATCACTAGGCTATAGGAACCTATAAATATAGACATATAATTCTTCTCAAACCAATTCGAGTCAACACCAGTCTTAAGCTTTCGTCGCCTATCTTGTATCCATCTTCATTCTATCTTATTAATACATTCATTCTTCTCTTGTTGTGATCTCTTTACACTCTATCTTTTCTCTTGGTTCTGACAGATACAAAAGATTAGTAGTCACTTGTAACAACGATGTTTAACCCTTTAAACACCAATCAATCCACGGTTGTTCTCCTGTTTGTAGAGGTAAGGGACCTTGCATCAATGGAATATTTCGTTCTTGTTGTGATCTCTTTACACTCTATCTTTTCTCTTGGTTCTGACAGATACAAAAGATTAGTAGTCACTTGTAACAACGATGTTTAACCCTTTAAACACCAATCAATCCACGGTTGTTCTCCTGTTTGTAGAGGTAAGGGACCTTGCATCAATGGAATATTTCGTTCTTGTTGTGATCTCTTTACACTCTATCTTTTCTCTTGGTTCTGACAGATACAAAAGATTAGTAGTCACTTGTAACAACGATGTTTAACCCTTTAAACACCAATCAATCCACGGTTGTTCTCCTGTTTGTAGAGGTAAGGGACCTTGCATCAATGGAATATTTCGTTCTTGTTGTGATCTCTTTACACTCTATCTTTTCTCTTGGTTCTGACAGATACAAAAGATTAGTAGTCACTTGTAACAACGATGTTTAACCCTTTAAACACCAATCAATCCACGGTTGTTCTCCTGTTTGTAGAGGTAAGGGACCTTGCATCAATGGAATATTTCGTAGTTGTTGCCAAATAAACCCATAATTAGGCGGAATGCGTAATAATTGTCGTGCTTCAACAAACTCCAAAATTCTTTGAGATGGAGCCTCAACTATATCTCCCACCTCTTTGTACCCAAACGAAACAAACGATTAAATTGAGAGCGTAATCTCTCCTTTCCTAGCCATATAATAACCGAGAAGACACAAGTAACTCTTTTTGCAAAGAATTACAATGCTCTCTACTAGATGATGGTTTCCATACACATAACAAGAGTGCTTCTTGCCATGAGGTAACCAAGTCTTGAACACATGTAGAGCCCGGAATCCTAAGTGAAATACATCCATTTAGTAATTGCCACCATAAAGCCTTAGTTGTTGTCCTCCCATGTGTTAAACCCTTGTTCTCAATGAAATATTGAACAATAGATATCCATGGTTGTGAGATTGAACACATGTCTTGTAATAATGAAATCTACGAGCCATCATATGCTTAGATAAATTCAATACTCCAGCTCCCCCTAAGCGCTTAGGACAACAAATATCGAAGAGGTTGCAAAATAGAATGTAGAGCCTTCTTTGTCCATGGCAGCAATGGCAAGTAATATAATATCATAGGTTCCATAATACATTGTACAACCTTCAAACGCACATGAAATGACCAAGATTGTGATTTCCAATACATGAACTTATCCCTCAACTTACTAGACATCTATTCAATCAATTGACCATTTGTAACATTCATTCCTAATGGATAGCCCAAGTGTCGAAAAATAGAGCCTTTCTTCACCATAGATCCTTGCCATCCTAAACATTCCAAATCTCTTTCAGTACATGATATGAGACTAGACTTCCTCCAATTAATATGTAATCCGGAAGCCACTGCAAATTGGTTCCATACAAGCATCCCCTTCTCAAGATTCTCTCGTGAGGCTTGTAGAAACATGAAAGAATCATCAACCAAAGCTTGTGCAACTAGTTGCCCTCCAGACGGAAGGTGTAGACCCACAATATCATCATTTGTTGCAAGCCTTGATAGCATCACTAACAAGGGATGAGTAACAATAGCAAACAACAAGGGGCTAATAGGGCATCCTTGACGAACGGATCTTGTAAGGGCAATATCTGATGTAACTCCTCCATTAAGTATGACTCGAGACATCGCATCGTGTCCTAATAAAAATATGAGGTCCAAAACCCATTGTATGCATTAACCCAGAAACAAAGGACCAATTAACATGATCATAAGCTTTCTCCAAATCTAATTGCACCATAATCAATTCTTGATGAGTGTTTCGAGCATAATCCATGGCCATTTGAACATTCAACACATTATGCAATATATTCCTGCAATAAAACCATATTGGGCGGGATGTATCAACTTTGGCAAATACTTTTGTAATCTATTTGCCAAGACCTTTGTAAATATCTTATACAACCCCCCCATCAAAGAAATAGGTCTCCATTGATGAAATGACTCTGGAGATGCCACCTTTGGAACTAATTTAATTAGACCAACCTTCCAAGCTTGAGGCATACGACCAAAATCTCAAGAATGTTGAAACATCAAAGTTAAGGGCCCCTTTAAAATGTGTGAATATCGCTTAAAAACTTCATTTGTCAAGCCATCCCAACCAGGGCTCTTACCACTACGAAGATGCCTTAAAACTGTGTCCACCTCATCCTCAGTGAAATCCACATCCAATTCATGACTAATGAGGTCATGCACAATACACCCAACCACATCATAAAACTCATGACGTGCTCTACTCACCTCATTTGTCATTAACAATTGTGGGCCAATCAACTCCTTAAAGTAATGAACACATATGTGAATTATTTTAGTAGGATCCACTATCTGTCATGATATGGCCAGACTCGAACCCATGACCTTATGCTACATGGGTCGAGCTCTTGACCATTAGACCATACATTGTAATACGTAGAATATTATTTTCATTTATGTTTTATTATAGAAAATTGATGTATATTCCAGAGAAATCTGGAACATTCTAGAAACTTCAGGAGTATTCCTTAGAACACTATAAAAGGAGGCACGAGGCATTATTTCAAACCAAATCGGTTCAACGCCAGTCTTAAGCCTCCTAGCTACTACTGTACATTCTCTTCACATAATATATATCTTTTCTTATCATCTCTCTCTCTCTCACTCACTCACTCTTTCCTTCTCTCGAGAGTTCTTCACCTCTCTTAGTACTAATACTTCTTTTAGTACTAATTCCTTCTCTGTCTTAGTACTGTTCCTGACAGTTTGAACCGATTTCTTGGTCGATCTTCCTTTCCTCCTCTTCCTTTCCTTCTTTTCCTTTTATCTTCTTATTAATCCTCTTATCCTCCCTAGTAAAATGGAAACTGTTAGCGCTCATGAATACCAATCTGTTTTCTCGGAACTCCAGTGCTTAAAAGAGAAATTTGTAGCACTAGAACAAGAAAATCATCGCTTGTTGGGGGATCTTCAACAAATAGCGCTGGAAAAACAACAACAACATGGGGAGCTGACACTACATGTACAACAACTCGAAGCTACTATCATATCATTACAAGAACAAGGATCAAGCACTCAAGGGATTCACAAGGAACCCAAGATCGGTCTTCCTGCAAAATTTGATGGGACCCGATCACAGTTTAGAGGGTTTTTGAATCAGGTACGTTTAGTGATACAAATGCATCCTTCTCAATATCCCACCGATGCATCACGAGTGGGACTAGTAGGCACTCTCCTTAGTGGCTTAGTGTTAGCAAGGTTTGCTCCATTGTTGGAAAAGGATTCTCCATTATTAAACAGTTTTGAAGAATTTATAAGTGAGTTTAAGCCCTGTTTTGGAGATACTGACAACATAAGGACTGCAATCAACAAAATCCGGCGATTACGCCAAGGTGATTGTCCAGCTTCCGCATACGCTGCAGATTTCCGCCTACTCGTTGCCGATATCCCTTGGGATGATCACGCATTGATGGAGCAATTCCGTTATGTCTTACGCAACGATGTCAAGGATTTACTCTTGACCTTCCCCGAAGAGCCAAAGTCATTAACAGAAGCAATTAGTCGCGCGGTGAGATGCGACAACCGCCTCTTCGAACGACGTTCGGAACGACAATTCCAGATTCCGAGGGCAAGATCAGAGCCTACCTATGCCTCAGTGGTAGCAAAACCTTTTTCGAGGGAGTCATATAATGGGCCTCCAGCAAGTACTCCAACTCCGATGGAAATTGACACCACACATCGTCGTGGACCGCTATCGGAAGAAGAAAAGCAACAACGCCGAGCAAACCGACTATGTCTTTATTGCGGTGGACCAGGGCATATCACGGTAAACTGTCCCCATAGGCCAAGAAGGCAGGTAAACCAAATAGTTGCTAGTTCTGATTGTACTAAACCCGAGTCTATTTCAGTAGGGATATCTGATAGTCCTAATAGTACTAATAGCCCAAATCTAGTGAACAAATTTGATGTCCTTAGTCAGTTAGAAGAAGAGTTAAACGACTAAGTCCAGCCAAAATAGGAGCCGTTTGGTTGGACAGCCCTAGATCTGTGTAGCCCATTAGTGGTTCCATTCCCTCTAAGCAAGTTAGCAATGTGTTCGTAGCCAAAGCAACAGTTAGTACTAAAAGTACTCCTCTAGTACATGTCTTAGCACTTCTAGATTCCGGAGCTAATTCTTGCTTCATGGATAGGAAATTTGCCCAAGCTCATCGGATATCTCTCAGAAAACTCCCGTGTCCTGCCCTTGTAGTAGTCGCTGATGGTCGTCCCATTGCCTCAGGAAATATCATAGAAGAGTCAGAGCCTGTTAATATTGTCCTAGATAATCTAGCATGTGTCATATCATTTAATATAATTAGCATCCCAGAACACCCCATTGTCTTAGGATTACCATGGTTCGAATTACATAACCCAGACATAGATTGGCGGACAAGAGAAATCTGGCATCGAAAAGCCCGAGGGTCTACTCATGAGATTGCAACGATTTCACTACATCAGTTGCGTGAGGAAGGATGCAAGGAAGAAATGTTCCTCTTCGCAATATCAGTAAAACCCTCCAGCACCACTAAAGAGGAATCCATCGTCCAACTTCCAGAGAAGTATCGTCAGTATGCCGATGTGTTTGATAAAGTACAAGCCAATACGCTTCCTCACCATCGACCATATGATTGCCCCATCGATTTACAACCGGGGAAAGAGGCACCACGGGGACCGATCTACAATCTGTCACCAACCGAACTGGAAGTCCTTCGAGCCTATATAGAGGAGAATTTGGAGAATGGTTTCATACGACATTCGAAATCTCCAGCCGGCGCACCCATTTTCTTCGTCAAGAAAAAGGATGGCTCACTTCGGCTCGTTGTAGATTATCGTGGCTTGAATAAGGTTACAATCCGAAATAGGTATGCACTCCCCCTTATCTCAAGTCTTCCATTCATCATCGAAGCGGACGCATCGGATTTTGCATTGGGAAGCATTCTATCACAACGAGGTAATGATGAAAAGCTACATCTTGTGGCTTTTCACTCACGCAAGTTTGACACCGCTGAAATCAACTACGAAATTCATGATAAAGAGCTATTGGCTATAGTGGACTCTTTTATGCAATGGAGGCATTTTCTAGAGGGATCTTCTCATCAAGTCACTGTATTCAGTGACCACAAAAACCTCGCCTATTTTCAAGACGCTCGTGTGTTAAATCGACGTCAAGCTCGGTGGGCCCATTTTCTCATGCATTTCGACTTCAAGATTACATATCGACCTGGGAAGCATCAAGGGAAAGCAGATGCATTATCACGGCGTTCGTACCTAGCACCGCGTCCCGGCGAGCCAGCTTTCGATAACCAAAAGCAAGTAATCTTGGGACCGGCACGACTGCAAGCAACACAGGTCTTTGGCATGCCCATGGATTCCCACGTTATCGATATCATACGTGCGGACCTGAAGACAGATGCTTTCGCCCAAGCTATACTAGCACAAATTGATCCCTCTCGAGCGTCGTGTTCATAGTCGCAACCACCAGGTACGAACTATAGGCAATTCAAATACCATGATGGATTACTCTTCTTTAAAGAACTTTTGTATGTTCCTAATGGTTCTTGCTGCCTTCAAGTAGTACAAAACTGTCATGACACATATACAACCGGGCATTTGGGTAGTACTAAAACATTAGATTTAGTACAACGATCATTCTGGTGGCCCCGTATGCGACAATTTGTCGAAGATTTTGTTTGGACTTGTGCAGAGCGAAAATGCCAAGGCATCATCCATATGGTTTATTAGAACCATTACCAATTCCAAGCAAGCCGTGGCAATCCATTGCTCTAGACTTCATCACAGATCTTCCAGTCTCTAAGGGGTTCAATGCGATTCTAACAGTGGTAGATCGATATAAGAAGATGGCTCATTTTTGGCCATGTACTAAGGAAATCTCCAGTGAAGACACCGCCGAAATTGTCATGCGTGAAGTATGTCGGCATCATGGACTTCCCAATAGTATCATCAGTGACCGTGGACCCCAGTTCGTGTCAAAAGTTTGGAAGCACCTTTTTAAAATGCTCAAGGTCACTTGTAACCTCTCCTCCGGCTACCACCCACAAACCGACAGCCAAGCCGAACGAACAAATCAAACGCTAGAGCAGTACCTGCGGTGCTTTCTCAGTTATCATCAGGATGACTGGGCAGATATTCACCACTTCGCCGAATTTGCCTATAATAACTCTATCCACGCATCGACTAAAGTTACGCCATTTTATGCTTATACGGAATGTCACCCCCGATGGTGTGTACTTGAAACCCCAGAGGTGTCCACAAATCCATGCGCGGAGGATCGTTTGGAGCGGTTACGCAAGATACAAGCGGATTTATCTACTCATCTCCAACAAGCTCAGCAAACACACAAGGTTTATGCGGATCGTCATCGACTCCCATCCAGTTTTAACATTGGAGATCGGGTATGGCTACTCCGACGACACATCAAGACTACGCGCCCATGCGAGAAGTTGGATTATCGGCGATTAGGTCCTTTCTGTATTATAGGAAAGATTAATGATGTCGCTTTTCGTCTCGATCTACCTCCACAACTTCGGATACATCCGGTGTTTCATAGCTCTCTCCTCGAACCCTATCAAGAGAGCACCATCCCAGGACGTATTACACAGCCTCCACCCCCGATCGAGCTTGAAGATGGACCTGAGTATGAGGTTGCCGCCATCCTTGATTCCAAGATTGTTCGCAACAAGCTCTACTATCTAGTCGATTGGCTAGGATATAGTCCCAGTGAGCGTACTTGGGAACCGATAGAGAATGTCACCAATGCTCGTGCTCTTCTTGAAGACTTCCATCATCAATATCCAGACAAACCGGGTCCTCAATCCAAAATGACTCGTTACACTCGTCGTTTTAAAGGGGGGATAGTGTCATGATATGGCAAAACTCGAACCCATGACCTTAGAACACTATAAAAATTGATGTATATTCCAGATTTCTCTGGAACATTCTAGAAACTTCAGGAGTATTCCTTAGAACACTATAAAAGGAGGCACGATGCATTATTTCAAACCAAATCGGTTCAACGCCAATCTTAAGCCTCCTAGCTACTACAGTACATTCTCTTCACATAATATATATCTTTTCTTATCATCTCTCTCTCTCTATCTCTCTATCTCTCTCCCTCCCTCTCACTCACTCTTTCCTTCTCTTGAGAGTTCTTCACCTCTCTTAGTACTAATACTTCTTTTAGTACTAATTCCTTCTCTGTCTTAGTATTGTTCCTAACACTATCCATTCATCGCCTTGCTTCACATGTACCACATTAGATCGAGTATAAGTAGGATGTAATGCTTGGAAAAACAAATGGGATTGACATTGATTATCTATGAGCCCATCCCTTAATTGTCGCATCTTCGCATAACGATAACTTTGGCATTGCAACTGAGAAATAATAACATGCAATTGACTTTGGATATCCAAAAGCTCCTCATCTAAAGGTGCATGTATCAATAATGCATTACACCTAGAGAGAACTTGTGAGAATTTTAGAAGAAGACCTCTTCTTCGTTGAGCATTAATTACTCCATACATACGATGAATGATCTTAATATTTCGTAATGTGATATCCCATGCTTTAACTCCTTTAAGATTCACTTCTTGTGAAAAATTTACCAAAATTTGCTCCATGAGAGAATCAAAATGAGGTTGAAGCAAAAGAGAAGAGTTAAAGCGCAATGGAGGATTTCCAAGTAAGGATTTATACATGTCAATTGCATGACCACAAATCTCCAAACAAATAGGAAAGTGATATGAAGTTCCTACATCTTGTAAAACTGTCATACGAAGTGATGTTGATAAAAAAGAATCATTGTGCATCACATACATTTTATCTAATCGACTCCATGTTTGTCTATGTTGAGTAGATTGGAAAGTAAAACCTGGATCCTTCCCATACAATCATGTCCAAACATCCAACTTCAAAACCTCCATAGCCAATGAATCTCAAGCAAGTTGCTCAGGATCATCCATGATTGAATGTTCAGACGTAGATTGAGATGCATCAACACACATGTTAAAATCACCCATAAGTAATCCTGCATGGCCCACACATAGGGTTTGACGGAGTGAGCCCCATAATGCAATATGTTGAGTGGCTTGGTTAGGGGCATAAATCCCAACCACCCACACAACCTCGCCAAAAAATGTGATTTCTAGAACCAAAAACCGACCATAAGGATCATTATGCACCACCTGAGGAAAATACTTATCCTACACGATTAATATCACACCTGAATAATGATTATTAAGATGTCCTGCATAGAATGATGAATATCCACGCAAATGAATTGTGGATCCTGCTAACTCATGACACTTATGCTCAACTACACATAATATATACCATTCTTTACTTAATAAAGTTTGCCATAATATATACTTCTTATGATGAGAACATGCCCCTCTCACATTCCATGTTACCACTTTCATTCAGTCAACAATGTTATGGGTGCACTTGCTCCTTTAGAGCAACCGATGTCATGAAACTAGTCAAAGCATGTTCCAATGTTGCATATGGATTTTCATGCACCACATCCTTAGAGTTATCTATCGAACTCTTTTGTTTAGGTTCTCCTGGTTGAGGAAAACCTCGAGAATTCGATGAATTTACAACCCGTCCCAATGAATCAAATTGATGGTGAAGGGGTAATCCCTTATCCCTAAATTGTCTTTGCCAAGGAACTTTTCGAGGTCTCACAAGTAGTGGGCAAAATATTACGTTGCATATTCATTGATTTGCCCTTCGACTTGCCCTTAACCTGATGTCAATCCTTTTCAACAACATCGTTACTAGTTCTATCCAACAGTTTTTTCCCCTTATCTATAACCACCCAATTTTGTTTTTCCATATCCATAGATTGAGTTCCCTTATTCTTAGGGCCCAAACCTTGAAGTGAAACCTCTTTATAACCTGCTCTAGATGATGTTCCATCATCCATAACAACCACCATATCTGACACACCAACATCTCTCCCAACTCCTTCGTTACCATTCCCTTCATTAGGAACCTCTATAGTTGAAGGACAATGACGATGGCATTCCGCCACAAAATGACCCCATTCACCACATCCAACACAGTGACCTGCAAATGTCTCTCACTTCAATTTAAAACAAAGTCTTTTCATTCTAGGTGTGTTCCTACGCACCCATCTTGGCCTCTTACGACTTGTATCCCATAACACACAAAATCTGCACTTATTTGTAGCATTTGCATGTGGAGATACCAACACTTTACCCATTTGACTCATCAACTCTGGTAAAAGTGGCCATAAAAAAGCATGCTTACAATCCACTGTTACCCAAACAGGGCATTCTTGTTTCAACAAAGCATGATAGTCCACAACATGGGACCATTGCATTACATGCACCAATCGTTTATCAAAAAACACTAGAACTTTAGCCAAAAGTGCACTTCGATGTTCCGGTGAACGAAACACTACATCATAAAACCCTCGTGGTCCTGACTCCTGCATATATATTTTCAACTCTCTCTCTCTCTCTCTCTCTCTCTCTCTCTCTCTCTCTCTCTCTCTCTCTCTCTCTCTCATTGTTTTGGAGTTGTCCCCACTCCTCCTAACTCACATTTTGATTTTGTCCCAATATTAGAACTATTTTATAACAAATTTTTTTCCAAAAAAACATATCCTTCCATTAGTTTTAAAAAGCATATCAGCTACAAAATACAAAATAGATGGGAAGGAAGCGACTATCCTTCCCAAGCCCGTCTTGTGTAAGACAATGGCTAGCCATGAATTCTTCGTTTGATAGACTTGATTGAGCACTTCCTCAAATTTCCCATTCTCAACATATCCTACAATCAAGTGCATTCCAAGAGACATGTTTCTGGACTGAAAGCTTATTAAATACTACCATGAATTTGCATATGCTCGAAGCAAATCAATCTTCCTCATCATGTTCATGTTCAAAATATCCAGATATATACAGTCCACAAACCTACACTTTGGATTGGATGCTTGTCAAACAGTTCTTGTGCTTGTGATAAGATACTATTTTTTGCACACATATCAAATAAAACATATATAATATCCTGAAATTAGTGCATTCCAAGAAGCTTCATGATGATTCCCAAACCGGAAGCCCCTTGAGCACTTTCTTTGCTTTTCTTACTTGACCACATTTGGCATACATATCCAATGCCATGAGGACAAATCTTGACTAGGAAGTTCATCAAACACTAGATGAGCTTTTTCCCAGTCATCACATTTGGCATACATGTCAACAAAAGCATTCCCAAATTCATCTAGTCCAAGCATTATGCTCTCTTTCTCCAACCTTTCCGATTATTCCAAAGCTCTATAATTGTATCCATTATCTACATAGCCAGCAATCATGGTGTTCCAAGATACAATATCTTTTAAGAAAAGATTATCAAACGTATTGTAGGCATCCTCAAGACTACTACATTTTGCATACATGTCAACAAGAGTGTTTCCAAGTGTTGAGCCCACCTCAAAGACTAGTTCCACAACCTCAAAATGGATGATTTTGCCACTATCTAGTGGTCTTGCGCTCGAGCATGCTTTCAAAGGTTCACTAACGTGACTTAGTTTGGCCTAGAACTGTTTTATAACATAATTGAGTTATATATAATATACGAGCATTTTGTACTGTGTTTTGGTTTCCATCATGTGCTCTTGAGTGTAATAAGTCGAACTGTATTTTTGGGATTCAACTTCACAAATTCTCGACATTGAAATGTGACATGTTTGGCAAGATGCATCTTTCTTTTCTTTTCTTTTCCAAAAAAGGAGTTACTTTCCCATTGTTTAGGAGAGATTTTTACAGAAAGTCTATACAAGTATGTAAGTCGAGGAATCACCCCCCCGGCCAAGATGCATCTTTCAACTTCATAAGTCTTCATATAATTTGCAATGATTGTTTATATAGTGTGTTTTTGCTATAAATATACATTAGTTTATAGCATGAACAATAAGATCATAACAAAAAATGAACAATACATTATTCGAAATTATACTTTTCAAACATAGAGCTTCAATATAAGGCATTTTGCTCAATGGCATAATTTGGTGGGGTTTTACAAATTGCCTCACATTGATGATTCCCTCGAGTAATGTCAGCTACTAATAGATTATAATTTAGAAAATGAACAATAGATTATCAAAAATATAAATTTCAAACATACATATAGCTTCCTAATATGGTAGTTTGCACAATGGCATTCTTTGGTGAGGTTTTACATATCACCTCAAGTTGAGGATTCCCACAAGTTATATAAATTGTTACAACTTACCATGTTGTAATAGAAGATGAACGATACATGATTAGAAATACACATTTCAAACATAGAACTTCAACATAAGGCACTTTGCACACTAACATTCTTTTATGCGGTTTTAGATTTCATCTCACATCAACGATTCCTTGAAGTAGTATAAGTTCTCACTCGAAGAAAGATTACTTAAATCATTTTTGAAAAAAAGAATTTGTCATAACTCATATTCAAATTCGAAATGCGCGCAATTTTGAGATACGAGAAATAATTAGAGACAACACAAACTTTAAGAGATCAGTTGCTTGCAGGGACATAAGTCATGATATATTTATCGAACTATGGAATAGAAACCAGTCATGCTGAATTCTCGATGTAATAACACACTAATTATACAACTTGTGTGAGTCGAACAAAATGTCTTTTTCTTTTATATGCTTGAAAGAAAAATGCTTAGTTTGAAACTTGTACGTTTTAACAATGACCGCATGTTTACCGATCAAATATCTTGGAGTTTGTGAAATAACAAATGTGCTCCAAGTCTGCTAAATATGAAAATTGACTTATGTGATCTATACAAAAATGGCTTAGATAAAAACTTCATTGAAGGAGAGGGAGGTTCATATGAAAATGTTTGGTAACCGAAACAAACTAGGGACGCGCAAAAATATCCTTTATATTGAGTAAAGGAACCCCCGACAGTCAAAATGTGTCTAGATATGTCCTTGCCATTGGTTAGCTACGGGACAAAGTAATTAAGCTATTACATAATTACATTTTCCAAAGTCTAAGCTATATTAGGGTAGGACTTAAAATAAGGGAAATTTTAGAATAGAAAAGGACAATGAGTTGATCAGGGTGCTACATTTAAGGAGTCAATTAAGAGAAAGGGATGTCCATTAACTAGATGGATGGTCATAGGTATAGATATCAGCTCAACAATAGGCTCTAGATATAGATATAGGGTTAATTGTTATCGTGCGCTTTTTATGCATTATTCGGGTTCATGTTATGAACATGGAAAAGCTTCCATTCATGTATCAAGGGTAAATCTCTCTTTGATATGGTATTAAGCTTGCTCTTTATGATTGTCTGTAATATGTATGACTTGGTTGAGCCTAAGGTTTCTAGCACATACACAAATTACTCTTTTTGTGTATCACTCAATATATGAAGGAATTTCCAAGGGAATGTGTATTTGTGCAACCCCCCTCCCCTGTCTCTTGAGGGAAACTCTTCAAATTTTGGAGGCAAAATATGCATACGTACAACAAAATGTTCAAATTCTCTAATGATTATAACAGCTTTCCATATCCGAGTTTCCTTCCCACGCGTCGAAGGAGATTTTAGAAAAGCTATTAACTAATAGAAAATTGGTATCATTCATCATTCATATTTCGATGTGGAAATAAGAGTCCTTGCACACATGTCATTGGGACACAGATGATAGAATGTTTCTCACTGCTGGTTGTTTTTGGTAAAACCCAAAATCAGGTAATGATGGGAAGCATCTTGACTATCGTGGTGGGATTTGATATGATGTGACACATAAAACCAATATAACTATGGTAGTTTTACGGTAGCCTCATAGCTTGAAAATGTTAATGAGGGGACATCTCATCTAGTAACTTCAAAACAAATACCCTAGGCATAATCCATCAAAATCTAGGATACCTATTACCTAATGAGCTAGGCAAATTAGAGAGACCCATTTGGCGATCAGGTTTCTCCACGCTTTTGGGTGAGGTGAGGTTAATTTGCACACCATTTTCTTTACGTACTCCCCCCGGGATTGATGACCCCGCCTAGATGCGCTCTGGCTTGGATACAACATCTAAACTAAAAAAGCAACATTGTCTAAGCACGGGTAAAGTCTATGCTTCGGTGATAGTAGGTATCATCCTTGGATTGTGGTTGTGGCACAAATTATGGATACTGGGTTATAATAAACGTACAATATGTTCATACCCCGACTATAGATCTCCGATTGAGTAGATTGACCTCCCTACAATGTACTCAACATGTTCTTGACGAGAAAGATCAAGAAATCATGGTGAGGACACTAGGAACGAGCTCTCTCTCTCTCTCTCTCTCTCTCTCTCTCTACCAATAAGGTTGTGGGTAGTTCCGGAGATTTTCCTTGGAGATTTAGCAAAAATCAGTGAAAGTACTCCATCTTCTTCTACAGAAACCAAACTCCACCATTATAAGAAATCATGTAACAATTACAAACAACAATATATAATTACGCAATTAACAATAAGAAAATAAGAGTAGATAAATGTATATAATGAATATGGGAGAGTGTTTTATTAGTTAAGCTCTCGCCGAAATTATGATTTTATTATTATTATTAAATTTTCGAGAGCCCAAAAAAAAACGAAACAAATGAAACGTTCCGAAAACCGAACAAAGGACGATGACACGTGGAGTACGGTGCCACGTGGAGGGGTCACACGTAGGCGGGCTTTCAACGAATGGGCACATGCCACATAGGATCTCTCACACACACTTTCTCTCTCTCTTTCTCTCTCTTCTGTCTGTCTCTCTCTTCTCTGTCTCTGTCTCTGTCGCTGTATGTCTCTCTGTTTTCTCATACCATCATCAGTTGGTATCATCACATACACAGATGTATGTATGTATGTATGTATGTATATAAAGATGTATGAGCAACACATGTGGCCATCAAATTCTCTCAAAACCATCAGCGATATGTTCACATAGAGATCCCCAGAAGCTCTCATCGCCATCGCCACCACAGTAGAGAGGCATCCATCCATCCATGGGTAGACCTAGACCCCCTCCCCTCTCCCCTCAGGCTGCTGCCATCGCTATCACATTTCTCTTGCTTCTCTTCGCTATCGCCATCTTCAGATTCTTTCGGCCGCGCCGCGCCGGACCACCACGCCTTCCGCCTAATGTGAAAAGATTCCGATACCGTGACCTAGAAACCGCAACAGACTCCTTCGATGCGAGCCACAAATTAGGGCAGGGTGGATTAGGTATAGTCTTCAAAGGTGTGCTCAAGAATGGCCAAGAAGTGGCCATCAAAAGGCTTGATGATTCTCCTCTTTCTTCTCGAGGAGAGATGGAGCTCCAGAATGAGCTCCTTATGATGAGCCATGTCAATAACTCTTGCCCTCACATTGTGAGCTTATTAGGGTTTAGTTCCCATAGAAAGCATAAGCTACTTGTGTATGAGTACATGGAGAACAAGAGTGTGCAAGAAGCTCTGTTTGATGAGAACTACCCTTACAAATTGACTTGGGAGCAGAGGTTCCAGATCCTTCTAGAAGCATCCAGAGCATTGGCTTTCCTCCATGAATGCAAACCTTGTCCCATCATACATGGGGATGTTAAGCCCAGCAATGTGCTGCTGGATGGCCGGTTCGGAGCTCGACTGGCCGATTTTGGCCTCGCAAGGTTCAAGACACACCTCATGAGAAGTGGAATCGGTAAGGACGAAGAGCCTTGCGGGACAAGAGGCCTAGAGCATGGAGCGATTCGACACAAGCATATAATTGTTAAGGAAAAACTAGAGAAGGTCATGTCTATGCCAAGAAAGCTTGATGACATGAGCCCCACACCTTGTCCGGGTTCGCAATTAGCCAACGATTCGTCCATTGCGGTTTTCACAACCTCTCCGGAGAGTGACGCGTCGTCCTTCACCGCAATGCAAGCATCGGAGGTGCCATCGACGGCCGAGAGCTTCGTGGATGATGTCCGGCTCGATGTGAATTCGCTTATGGACGATGATGCCCATGTTGATGCAACAAATTCGCTCCGAGAAGGAAGTGTTCCTGGGCCTCCTCCAAGTAGTAGTGTTAGAGAGTATGTGATGGAGTGGATGGGGCATAAACACAAGGTCCTGATTGCTATCAAGGACTGTGATGCTGCCTCGGAAGCCAGTACCAATACCTCTGCCACCACTGTGAGCACTGCGAAAGACTCGGGTGAGCCGAGGAAACAATCACGGAGCTCGGAATGGTGGGGAAATGTGCTACCCGAGGATCGAGATTGCGTGATTGCTCAAGTAGAGAAGACAGAGGAAGGGTTTAGGGGTGAACCAGAAGATGCTTGTTCGATTGTCGTCCAACCCGCCCACGAGACCAAGAAGAAAGATTGCGGTGTGAAATCGCGGAGGTGGAACGCGAGCTTTGAATGGTGTAGGAGTGACGAGACCCGCGAATGTGGCGAGAAGTGTGAAATAAGCGAAAATGTGAAGCCCCTAAGCCGAGAATGGTGGAAAGATGATGAGCTTGCCACGGGAGGAAAAGAGTGGAAATCGAGAAACAAAAAGATGGAGAGCTCAGTAAGTTGTTGTAGTGATGGCTGGAGTGGTGAGCTAGGTGCCAGCAAAGGGGTACATACCACCCCAAGCATGAGGGGTACCATATGCTACGTTGCACCGGAAAATGGTAGTGGAGTCGTCCTTTCCGAGAAAAGCGATGTCTATAGCTTCGGTGTGCTCATGCTAGTTGTTGTCTCGGGGAGAAGACCCTTACAAGTTATGGATTCCCCCTTAGTAGAGTTTGAGAGAGCCAACCTCGTATCATGGTCAAGGCACCTTGCGCACTTTGGAAATGTCCTAGACCTTGTTGACACTTCCCTCAAGGGGGCATTTGACGAGCCACAAGCTACTCTTTGTATAACCATAGCTTTATTATGCCTTCAAAGGCTTCCTTCCATGAGGCCCTCAATGAATGAAGTCCTTAAGATGCTTTTAGGGGAGATGCAATGCCCTTCCCTTCCATCACAACTATCGTTGTCACATCGTTGTCGAAGGACACGTAAACCTCGATGACAATACCACTTACCTAATTTTTAGAGGGAGTAACCAATGATTGTAGAAGAGATAGGTTCTTGGAATACCCTCAATGAAAGTTATGGCAATGTTTTATTGTCTAAATTACTTGTACATGCTCCTCAATCGATTGTTATTCATTAAAATGGTGTACATGGTAACAATTAGACCACTACGCGTTGGCTAAACAAAACACTATGATACAAGAAGAATGTCACATGTAAAACTGAAAACTTGCCTTTGTATATTCTTCTTTTGTACATAAACTCTTTCGTCCATTGGGATCGCTAAGCTCCAATATAGAGACAATATCATTGCTAATTGATAGAGTTGTTAGTAAAGGCATTGTTCAATAGGAAATTGTCCTTTTGCATACATAGCTTCCTAGAGATCGTTCTTATTTAAGCTTACATAATTTAGCACTCATTTTGTGCATGATTTTTTTGTTCATCCCACATTGTTACCTTTTATAATACATACCAACATTTTCAATTCCAACCAAACATCACTTTGGCACTAGATTGTGCATTATTTCTTCGTGTTAGTTGCAAATAATTCATGGTCTCTTAATACATATCCATATTCCTATAATGCATAATTGCATGAGAAATGGGTTAGTACAATTGATCATAGGTATAGCATGGATGCATCATGGGGGAAAGTGGCTTGGGGTTTGTCTTGAGCACCCAAATTACTCTAAAGAATTTGAGTAAGCCATGCCTAATAATTTTGTTGGGAGATATCTATTCGGAGCATTGTTTGAACTCGGGTCTATAGTGCAATTTGTGAAAGTTATGATGATATATTAAGAGGGGGTGATGACTTGAGTGTCACAATAAAGAGAACGCCTAGAAGGTTGTGCTCATATGTGTTTGCCTTATTCACACATCGAGACTTGGGTGCTTCAAAGTATGAATATCCCTTCTTAGGAAGGAGACACACATCAAGATAACTTTTGTACTTAGGTCCCATGGGCCAATATTGGCCTCTCTATGGACACTAATCTCTCTCTCTCTCTCTCTCTCTCTCTCTCTCTCTCTCTCTCTCTCTCTCTCTCTCTCACCATATTATGTAAGATTACTAAAAGTGGATGAATTACAATGGCAAAGAGTAAGAGGCATAATTGGCATTCTCCGCTAACTAATTTCAAAAGTGGAATGGGTAGGCTAATTCCCTTGTTAGAACCCTTGCAAATGTTTACCAAATCATATATGAATAATTAATGCCCTTACAAATTTCCAATTCACATTATCATAAAATTTCCTACATCTATTTGTACCTGATTGTCCACAACCATACATACATTTAGAATATTATGTAGAAAGTTCCTTCCTAATATAAACTGGTATTGTGGTTTGTGAATAATTGGGGGCAAATATTTATGCAACCTATTAGCAATGACCTTGACAAATAGCTTGTATACTCCTTCAATTAAAGAAATAATTCACCGTTGATTAAAATATGATGGCTATGGAACCTACGACAACAATTTTATTAAACCAATCTTCCATGATTGTGGTATTTACCAAACTTGTTGAAACATAATTGTGATTGGTCCCTTTCGGTCTTGTACATACTCCTTAAAAACTCATTTGTAACTCCATCCTAGCCATAGCTTTTATAATATATCAGAATCAATCGCAACAGATAGTAAAAAGACATCTATCTATTATCAATCGGAAATCCTATGTTAAATCTAACTTGAGGATTTCTACTATCAATTGAGATACATAACCTCTCACTCCACCAAAATAAAAAGGGAGCATTTGTAACATTGTCATCAATATTAAATATGAATCAAATAATTGTATGAAATATTCTTGACTTCTTCCCTCGATGAATTGTGGATATGTATGCAATTGTCCATTCACTTTTAGCCATACAACATTAACATGTGATTCATGTAAGGCATGAATAATTTGATGTTATTGACAACTATTATCCTCTAACTCATGCCTCGTCATATACACCTAAGCTTATTAATAATTGTGCATTTGTAATCCTTGGCACTTGCAATGATCTCATCAAAACACTTTGAATCTCCCCAAGCACCCATCTCTTGGCAAATAATTCAACAAATTATTACATTTATCTATCAACTATGCCATGGCAATTAATGTTTGTCTTTTGATTGAAGCATGTTAATCCCATAAAGTCTAGCCACTTTTTGCATACTGCAAATATTGCCCCCCAATTTTGGCCCCAACACAAAGTAAAAATGCCAGAACGTATCTAATCATGTCTCACTACCCCGCGAGCCTTGGCTCTCGAAGAGCTTTAACACTTTTTCAAACTCACTTAGACAAGTTAGGTGTTGAGGTAGCATCCTGGCATCATCACCCAAATTTGAAGATATGCAATGTATGCAATTAAAACCTAGTTGAGGATGGATATCACTTATTGCATGTTTAGCATATAAGGTAATTCCCAATAAATATGTCGGCTTGTTAGACATGAATGAGAATGTAATTGTGCACATATATATGTGTGTGCATTGTTTTCACATAGAGAGCTTTTACTAGAGAGTAGTAAAAACCCCTTACTATGAAGGAGTCACATACAATATGATATGTTGATTTGGTTCCATAAGTCAAATTTGGCCTCATCATGGGTGATAAAACATCCATTCTATTCTATCCTTCAACTTGAATATTTTCCATAAATTAAACCAACAATTGCCTCGAATATCAATGGAGTACTTCATGATGGAGGAAAGAGGAGTTAAATCATGTAGGGGTTTTTTGCAAAATGCAGTCAAGAAAATGAGCTATCGATTGTTGAGAAAATTGGAGTAGTACCAACGGAAATGACTTGACATACCTTCCTATGATAAATTGTAATATCCAATGCCCTTCACAAGAAGTCAACAATATGCATCATGTACATTCAATCCAACCTACTTAACATAGACCTATATTGTACACATTGAAATGTGTATATCGTCTCATGAATCCACTTCCATACGCCACCTTTCTACACTTTAACCTCAAATTGCTCCCATGCTTGTAAATCTAGGGCATTAATCAAATAGAGTAGGGATGTGTATTGCTCTACCTCACAAGCCACAACTTACAATAAAATCCCCCATGAGGATCCCTTATCGCCCATGCCTTGGGACAAGAGCCAAAGAATATCATAATAACCTCTGGTCTTGAGGTACATTCATTGCATATACATATTCTAACCTACCATATTAATTATTCATAATATAATTTCAACCACAATATATGTGCCAAGAACATCTCTTGCTATGATATGTGATGGAACTAATCATGATAAGCATTAAAACACATAAATAATAACCTAACTTTATCCCACCATAACACGGTTTATAACCATGTAAATTAATGGAGGGCCATAACATCCCATTGATTTGGTAACAAAGTACGTTGTTACCCATGCATCTTAATTTTCATCCTTGTACATTCCATGTACTAGTTACATTCATTCCTTAATGTTTCCTTTTGTCATGATCGTGCTTTCCTTTACTATTAAAGTTTCTACCAAAGCACTTGACCTTTGTTTGCTTACATTTATCCCAAGGAATATTCACCCTGCCCTTGCTATCATATGTGAACTTCTTTGGGGAGTTATCTAAACAACCAAGTGTCCTATTGTTCCATGAACATGAAGTTGCCCCATCTTTTTCTTATCTTTATCCTTTTTATTAATCCCACCTTTGTTATTTTTAATGGTCCTTTGTGAATATACACCCCATGGCCTTGAATCCTCCAATATGGACTTTTTACCTTTATCCTTCACTCTAACATGGTCACTTGATTTTCCCATAACTATCTACGTTTGTTGCTTTGGAATTTCCAAAGGGTGATCATCCATTACCATTTCAACCACTTGGGACTCTACAATTGTCTCCTTTCATGGACACTCTACCATAAAGTGGGCCAAAACTTCACATTTGAAGCAATGAATGCCCTATGAAATTGTCCATTCACCCTATACACACATGATATATATAGATATGTATGTATGTATGCATATGTAAATGTCTTACTTAATGCATGAGGCTTAACATACACATTTGTTCCTTTATAGACCTATATTCCCTAATTCTTCACAAATAGAATCTTATTTATCTAATCCTAAGCAAGAGTATAATAAATGTGATCTGGGGTTGTTGTTGTTTTCCAAAACCAAATATCCTTCCAATAGCTCTATAGAAAGGTCATAACAGTTCAACTTACAAAGTATTTTTTCCCAAGCCTATCTTGTGTAAGATAATGGCTGAGGAAACAAATCTATGTACTCCAACATAGAGAAGACAGTCCAATAATTACAATCTATTCCCTAGACACATTGCAAGGTATCCATATCCATAGACAACAACAAAAGTAGCTCTACTCAGAAAGAAGCCCTCTCGGGTCATAGTTATGAGCCATTCAATACTTCTTCAACCTGACAAAGTATTTTTTCCAAAGCCCGTCTTGCGTAAGATAATGGCTGAGGAAACAAATCTATGTACTCCAACATAGAGAAAACAATCCAATAATTACAATCTATTCCCTAGACACATTGCAAGGTATCCATATCCATAAACAACAACAAAAGTAGTTCTATTCAGAAAGAAGCCCTCTCAGGTCATAGTTATGAGCCATTCAATACTTCTTCAACCTGTACATCTAGGATTTGAAGAAGATCAACTACTTTGTTTGGTTTTTCAAGATAACCACTATTCACGTTCGTAACTATAAAGTCGACAACTATGCTTCCTCTTTCCACATCAACCATCTTGCCAGATTACACCAAATTCATGTACATACAACAACAAATTAAGTCAAGTTCCCTCCTCTCCTCATGAGCTTATTCTTCAACCCCCACACCATCATCACTCGTCCTTATCAAAAACATAAAAACTGCTCCGTTACGTCCTCATCAACCATCTCGCCAAATACCACCAAATTCCTGCACATAAACAATAAAATGCGTGTAAAGTCCTCGTGATGTGGTGTTGTATTGCATGATGTTAGAACCATTACATTAAACGCCTTACAGAAATAACACAAGTGGTGGAAGTGGGCACAACCTTTTATGGTGCCTTTATTTATGAGTGGTGTTAGGAATGTACGAGTGAAGCAAAAGACAAACATATTACATGCCCTTATATTGAAGTTCCAAGGAAATTTTACCACCTTCAACTTTGGGTGGTTCTTAATGTTTCTTAAGGATCAATTCTTCTAACCTTCTAACGCGCTCGACAATTTTAGAATGGATAAAACATAATAAGACAAAAGTGATCACATATATGACCCATCACCCAACTTAATGCCCCCAAGTTGAATCCTAGTATTTGACTTTAACTTATATGTGAGGGACAAAATCATGTTTTGCTTTTTAAGTGGTCGGTGCACTCGAGAAAAATGAGAAAATCAAGGAGAGCATGGTATGTCTTATCCAAACCACGACAACTACATTGACGCTTTCTAAATGTTTGCACTAAAAATACACTAATCATGGGCATGCTCATGAAGAATTGGTTTAGTTCGTCATGAGCAAATGACTACTACACATTGTGATAATGATAGGCACACAATGAGTACTTGATACATAACGAAGTAAAAAAAGAGTTGGTTTCTGCCTCTATGGCAAAAATAATTAGCACCTCGAAATTTTGTCAACATCTCTCGAGCAAAAGGAACACAAACATCCACGAACTACATGATCAATTCATCCCCTTTCTCTCCAAGTATGTGTGTTCTTTGAAAATTTATATAAACAAAATGCACCCTTTTGTACTCTTCTTTGGGGATGGATGAGAGAGGGTGGTAGTGACCAAACGCCATCTGGGGGGGAATAATAAAAACCCAAGGGCATTGTAAGAGATCAAGGAAATTTCAAGCGCATTTTTACAGAGTTTCTGCCTATGACGAGTAGAGGATAGTTATGGTTTGCAGAGTGGACAATGATTTGAGTGAGTGTGCTTTCAAGCGAAGGTTTCTTTTTTTCCCCTCTTCTGTTCAATCACTTACAAATATACGGTTGAATGGTTGGAGGGAGAATAGTAGATAGAACAAAGCTATGTCAAGGATGTTTGGAAGTCGGAGTGGAATGGAGTGTAGTGGATAGATGTGGCCCTAGGCTCGAAGCCCATTGTAGATAGAACGAAGCTATATGTCAATGTTGTTCGAAACACAAGTGGAATGGTTAGATATGGTGTTTGGGGGGGTGGTTGAAAGCTCGGATGGTGCTTGAAACACCATCTCTTTCTCGCATATGCTTCGGTAGGTTTTTAACTTGATCGCAAACGGTTCATACATGTTTGGTAAGGAGCATCAGATGGGAATTAAGCAAAACACAATCAATCCATGTTTGGTAAGGGGATGGGAGTTAAGCAAAACGCAATCAATACATGGTTGGTAAGGGGGGCATCAGGTGGGAATTAAGCAAAACCCAATCAATCCATGTTTGGTAAGGGGGAGGGGCATGAGATGGGAATTAAGCAAAATTCAGGGAGGGAGGGCTATGGTATGTATCATGTATGTATGCATACATACATAATGTATTGTTGTTGTTCCAGATATTTATTTTATTTTTTTCTCCCCTAAGACCGAGAGAAGGTAGTTCTGGGCGAATGGGCGCTGCACATCAAAGCCACCCATCATCATCATCATCATCATCATCATCATCATCATCATCGCTTCCCCTGCATCTTGTTGGATTAAGAGGGAAGAAATCCCTGATTCCTGCGAAAAAGGCTTTTCCTCTGGTAGAATGACCATGACCCTGGCCATGGCATACTCCAGTAGATCCGTTTTCTTGCGGTTAAATAACATGGATCGCTTCGTTATTTACCCTCTAGGATCCTCTGCGTAACAATAATCCGAACCCTAACCCTAACCCATACATTTACCCTAACTCTAATCCTTACCTTAACCTAAGCCTAAGCCTCAGTCTAACTCTAAACGTTACCTTAACTTAAACCATAATTTGGGTGTCCTTCCATTTGCTAACTAAAAAAGTGATATTTCTATTTGATAGATCAGTAAAGAGATCTTCTCTATTTCTGATGTGGGTCTTGTGAAGAAATTAGAGGAGAAAAAAAGTGAAGGAAGAGAAGGGCTCATAATGTTTTGAGGTAAGTTTTTATTTTATTTTTAATTGGAACTTTTACTCATTTTTTCAATTTTTGTAATCATACAGACATATCATTTTTTGTAATCATACACGCATATGTATGCAGTAGGATATTTTCATTCTTTTATATGCGTTTCTTCTTTCTAAATCGATCATCAAGGATGAAAAAAATGTGGTTGATTTGGAATGAGATTATATTATAGAATATGGCAATGTTTCAACAGATTTTGAAGGAAATCATGCTTGTTATAGTGTGCCAACGTTCACCATTTGGATGTAAGTAGGTTGCCATTTCCAGCAACTAACTGTGGGGGCATGGGTAGGGATTGAACATCTGACATATAGTGTTTTTTCATCACGTATTCCTTTTAGCTTCTTCCTGTTAAGGATGTAAAATGTGGTTGATTTCGAATGAGATTATGCTATAGTATGTTGATGTTTCTTCCTCTGAAACAGTTTTTCTTTTTTTCTGAATGTGGTTTGATTGCCATTCTGCAGTAACCAAGGGTGGATACAGGAGTGGGAGTTGAACTAATGTTAATTTTTCTGAACATTTCTTTCAGCATCCTCAATTAAAGATGTATTGTTGTGGTTGTTCAAGCTAGAAATTATGATTTAGTATGCCAATGTTTTGTTAAGATATTTCCTTTTCTCTGAATGATGGAATATAATGAGTGTTTACTAGTATAATTGTGATGATTTTTTCTTCATGCTCTCGTAAACAAAGTGTAAAATAACTCATGTTCTTATCCTTGGTAAGCCCATGCTTGCACACTGAATTATTTAACAATTGATTCCCTCCATTCATTGGGCGCAGAATATTGTGGAGATCCTACATTGCACATTAAAACTATTGAGACTTGCAGAAATGCAAAAAGAAATGAATATGGAAAGTCTTTCCAAACTCGTTAAAAGTCGTTGATTTTCTTTTACAGAGTTTTGATGTGCAAATAGAAACATGAAACTGCTCATTCCGCCATAGGAAATGGAATATTCAATCACCATTCCTTGTTATAAAGGTTTGGTGTCACTGACATTTCTTATCTGTTAATGTTATTTTCATTTTTGTACATTTTCTTATGATTAGAGCTTAAATTTGGTTTTAATGCATAATATATAGGACATAAATTAAATTCATGTGCGGCTCATCACATTGTTGAATTTCAAGACATTTTCTACCCCTCTATATTATATGGGTACATTAAATAGATTATGAATGTACCTGGATATGACTACCAACATATTTAGTCTTTCCATTTATCTTGCATTTCTGACAGGAATTGCAAGTCTCTTTCTTGTGTGTCTTTTGATTGGCCGTAAACCATGTGCATCTAGAAGTTTCGGGTTTTGAACTTCTATTGTTTTATAGAATTCCTGTCAAATAATCTTTTTTATTCGTTGGTGATGCTGGTGTCATTGCTTGATATTTGTTCATTATTGTGATGGTTCTGCTAAAACTTGCTGGGATATTAAGAAAGGCAATAAACGGTTTTGGTTGAACCCCTGATATCGATTACCTGTTCCTCCTTGGAAGAAGGTAATGGAATTTTGAGAATACCTGTTTCTCCTTGGAAGAAGGGAATAACAAGGTTTTGCTTGCCATCTATCCTCGGGAGATAGTCCAGCAATCAATGCTGGTCAGAGTTTATGGTTACCTGGCTGGTTGGACGTTATCAATAACAATAGTAATTCATTAATTCGTTATTCCTAGCGATTGGACCTGGAGATTTTTGGTGGATTGTTGATTTTTCAAATTCAAGGTGATGTAACTATGCTGCTTGAATTCCTACTCACGTCATCAAGTTCTGGACTACTTGATATGAGTGAAGTTCTGGACTAGTGGACATGAGTGTATCCTTCTTCATAAGGATAAATGGAGTGGACATTGGAAAAGAATAAAAAACATGCATTCACGATAAGATCAACGAGGATCGAAAGAAAGAAAGAGCATACTAACATTGCTAAAAGATAATATGAGACATAACAAAAATGAGAACTGTTTATCTTAGCTTATTGGTGCAAGGAAGGAAACAAAAATGGCTGTTGCTTCCTATAACTAAATGACATCTATCAGGCTTGATGCCTGATCACTGAAACTGCACATACATCTTTCTACTCTAGCTTGGGAACATGTAATACTGACATCGATCATGTTTAAAGGCCGATCTCTGGAACTAAAACTGCTTCCCTCATACCTTGATGTGTGTAGAAGAGAACGAGAGAGCGTGTTATATTGAAAGTGGAAACTTTACCGGAGTACTAGGTAGAGATAAACACTGAGAGCTCATAAATTGATTATAGATAGAGTGGAATGGTAATGTTAAGATATGAAAGATTGGGTTAGGGTTGAGCTAGCTGTTTTTGTCTTAGTTTATCCATAATACTTTTCTAATGATGACATTTATTTAATTCTGAGATTTGAGCTTACTGTTTTCAATCTTATATGCTAATTCTTAACCGCCAAGTCCTGCTGTTTTAAAAGTGAATAATCCACCATGAATGCAAGGTCTGTTATTATGTTCTTGTTCAGATTGTAATTGAGAAGAATGTTTTGGTCTCAGGAACCTAACTGACAAAGACAGGACTTGTACTGAACAGTAGGCTAATTTTTATAAGGTAAGACACTACTGTATGTGCGACATGGCTCCGACAAATGGGTGTTTAGAGGTTCCAGAATCTCCTATACTAGAAGGGCCAAGTGTGTCAAATGTGGACATGGAGGCTTTAGAAGCAGCAAAGGTCTTCATTACAGCAGTTGCAAAGACAGGTTTGGCACCCACCAGCAGTGTACATGAGCTACTGGAGTGCCCTGTTTGTACTAACTCTATGTATCCACCCATTCATCAGGTGTGTTAAATCATTTTTGGTTATACTTAATGTAACTTGTATTCCACAAAATGCAATGTTTTGGTAGCACTGCCACTCGAGGTTGTCCTGAGTGTCATGTGTTATGTTTTAAAGCTAGCCGTGGAAATGTAAAAATCAATATGTAATGCTTTAAAACATGTTTAGTAATCTTCTACCTTCTTCTTCTAATCTATATATGTGCTCATAGTTATCAATGTGTATAGCTTCTTGTCTTCTACCTTCTTGTTATAATCTATATCTGTGGTCATAGTTATCAATATGTATAGCTTCTTGTCTTCTACCTTCTTGTTCTAATCTATATCTGTGCTCATAGTAACCAATATGTATAGCTTCTTGTCTTCTATCTTGTTGCTCTAATCTATATCTGTGCTCATAGGTATCGATATGTATAGCTTCTTGTCTTCTACCTTCTTGTTCTAATCTATATCTGTGCTCATAGTTATCAATATGTATAGCTTCTGGTCTTCTACCTTACTGTTGTAATCTATATCTGTGCTTATAGTTATCAATATGTATAGCTTCTGGTCTTCTACCTTCCTGTTGTAATGTATATCTGTGCTCATAGTTATCAATATGTATAGCTTCTTGCCAGAACATTCTCCATAACTTATTCCCAAGGTTAATGCATCACTTTATGCTCTGCAAATTGTAGGCAAGGTCTTTTTTGATTACTTCTTGATTTGTTATTCTGCAGTGTCCAAATGGGCATACCTTATGCTCAAACTGCAAGGTAAGGGTACACAATCGGTGCCCAACATGCAGATTCGAGCTGGGAAACATTCGATGTCTAGCCCTGGAAAAGGTTGCTGAGTCACTTGAACTTCCATGCAAATATCAAACTCTTGGCTGTCCAGATATCTTTCCTTACTATAGCAAACTCAAGCATGAGGCACAATGTACTTTCAGGCCATACAACTGTCCATATGCTGGTTCAGAATGTTCAATCACAGGAGACATACCTACATTAGTTGCTCATTTGAGGGATGATCATAAAGTTGACATGCATAATGGATGCACTTTTAACCATCGTTATGTTAAATCAAACCCCCAAGAGGTTGAAAATGCGACATGGATGCTAACGGTATATTAAAATTCTTTTTTCACTTATCTAGTTATTTTATATGCTTCACAAATGTTTCGGTTACGCAGTACATTTGGCATGTGCTTATACATAGATTTGTTTAGATCTCCATTTGACCCTATATTTTATAATACTCCTAGCATTATCAGACACTTCACAATTCTTTTGGCTTTATGTGCGTTAATTTTTGAGTGTTCATATAATATAAGATGTGGTTGCCAATAAATTTGAGCATAACAAAGTGGTTTGCTTGCATATCTAGAAATTTTGGTATGCTTCACAATTTTTTTAATCCCATATGATTTGGCATTCGTATAATTTAAGGTGTGGTGGCATGTCAATATGTACTTAACACTATAATCTATATAATTGGTAAGAACAATGATTGTTCATATTGTATAGTCAAGATTGCAACTTGATTTTGTTTGTCTGCTTCAAAAGTTTGTATGTTTTATATCTGGGTGATTGTATAATATCAATGTGATTTTGCATCTTGATAATTTCATTAATGTTTGCTATGTCTTGGCAGGTATTTAATTGCTTTGGCCAACATTTTTGCCTTCATTTTGAGGCATTTCAACTTGGTATGGCACCTGTGTATATGGCATTTTTGCGCTTTATGGGGGACGATCATGAAGCGAACAATTACACGTACAGTCTTGAGGTGGGGGGAAATGGCAGAAAACTGAGTTGGCAAGGTGTCCCTCGAAGTATTAGAGACAGTCACCGGAAAGTAAGAGACAGCCACGATGGGCTGATCATTCAGAGAAATATGGCATTATTCTTCTCTGGTGGTGATCGTAAAGAGCTTAAGCTCAGGGTCACTGGAAGAATATGGAAGGAACAATAACTAGACTTAGACTGTCTGCATTTCACATCATACATTTTATAGCAGTGGATCAAGGTGACATTGAAGCTGTTATGGTTGGATCAACCAACAAAGTTCCATGAGCACAGCTCCTTTTTTCAGGGCTTCTCTTTACATGCTTTGAGATCAAGAAAATAATGGACCCCTTCATTTGCCCTCAAGCTTGTGATTATTGCAATATGAAAATATACTGAAGTGTTAGTCTCTTATCAGTGTTTTATATCTTGTTGGATCAAAGCTTAATGCTTTTTCTTATTCTATTGTGCTGTCTCAATTCAAAGTAGAGTTTCTTTAAATCATGTTGCAATGTCAAAATTATGGATGAATCAACCAATGAAGTTCCATGAACACGGCTCCTTTTTTCATGTCTTCTTGTTACATTCTTTGAGACCATGAAAATAATGAACCCCTTTCTTTGCCTTCAAATTTATATTATTGCAATATGAGGATATACTGAAGAGTATTCTCTTATCAGTGTATTCTGTCGTGTTGGATGAAAGCTTATCCTTTTCCTTGTTCCAATGTTAGGTCTCAATGCAAAATAGAGTTTCTTTAAATCATGTTGTAATGTCAAAATGCATTTTTGAATGTTTTAAAAGCTTTTCGGTTATGTTTGTGAAGAGCTGTGAGATGAAACTATGGAGAGATGATTTGCTGAATAGGGAAAATATTACAAATAATGAAGGCTAAATTTAACGTTTTGTAACATGCGCTACGCATCTAGTCTTTGGAAGGATGGATCAACATGACTTTGTCTAAGAGGAATTTAGTAAATTGCTTGCACATAAATAGTCTTATAGTATATTGGTTACAAATAGTACCATAAATTGTGCCTCTGATATGTGGTATCTTTGACTACTCGGGGTTACAGCTCCAAATTATCTATGACTGCATTATCAACTTATTCATTCTTAAACAACAAAATAGATTGTAACTCAAAGCTGTGTATCTTAATTGAGAGATTCACAAATATATCTACAGCCACTGAAATTTTGGGACGAGCATATATTGCTGGCCTTTGGAATTGAGCCTATACATATATCTGCAGCCATTCACATATTGGCTATGGCCATTAAATTTTGGGTTGATGCGTGTATCTGCAGCCATTTACACAAGGACGGCCTTCTGCATCCTCCATATGCACAATCTGAAAGGCTTCCTTGCATTGAAACGCACTAGCAGGCATACTCATCTGGAAGACATGACACTACTGAAAATTTGGGACATGCATATATTTATGGCCATTGGAATTGAACCTATATATATACATATATGTGCAGGCAATCAAATATAGGCTATGGCCAATATAAATTTAAGTTGATGCATATATCTGCAGCCATTTACACAAGGACAGCCTTCTGCATTGTATCTTAACACAACAGCCAATTGGCAAGCATACTCATCTGGAACATGACACTACTTACAAAGTTATTTGCAAGAAAATACAGATCTGTCTTCAACATAGATTAAGCTAGACAGGCAATAGAATCATTCTCCGAAGGTTGATGTCAGCAAGACTTGCTAAAAATATGCATCTACATGGATGTATACATATAATACAGATATTATAAACTAATAATATTATTGTCATCTTTAATCAACTGGACCAATGAACAAATATAAGCCAGCAAATTACATAAACGCATAAACACAATCCATTTTTATTGTCCTGTACATCAATGATACAATACAGAAATGTAACACACCTTATTAACATTAAGAAAATCTTCACAAATGAGGTGAAAGAACTCTGGTAAGGGAATTCCCCAGTTACCCAAAATACATATACATACAGCCTCAACTGAAGAAATACAAATTAGAGAGGCAAAAGCCCAGTGTGACAGAAGGATCAGTGTCATAGAATGGCATGACAAGTAAGCATCCTTAGTATCACACCAAACCGTTTTTAAGAGTTGGAAGGCTTCAAAAGGTAAATTCTATAATTATTTATTTATTATCAGAATCAGGAACCAAATGATTGCTTCCCCTATATAGAACCTCTCTAATTCGATTGAATATAACACTAACAGGTACACAAGTCACAACAGGAGGTCTTGTAATCTTAGGTTCTATGTTTGTCTTAGGGATAGAAATAGAAGATAGCCTTCTTGTTTTCTTAGGAACTAAAGCGTGTTTTTTTGAGGGCTTCTTTCTCCTTCTCGTGAATGAACAAACATGAGATCTAGGTTTTTTCATTATTTCTTTCAGTTTATCTCCAGCTCCTGGTACATAATCCTGTGACAGGACACATCGTGGAATACGCTGCATTGTTGTGCGTCTTCCTGTTCTCCAAGCTGGATGCAAAGAATACTTATTTGAACATAGACCATTTCCATATTGTTTCTGGATCACTTCTACCTGAATTGGGTGACCCGAAATAGCCTTTCCATTTAGCTTGCTCCTTATGGAAACAAGTACAACGTTTTGCTTTACTATATCTTTAACTTGAACTTGAACATCAATCCAAGTACTATCTCTACACTGGTATCTAAATCCTGCCTGAGAGTTGTAAGCATCCTTTTTATGAGCTGAATCTGAAGAGCAAGGAATAGTACCCAAAATGTCTTCTTTGCCATCTGATCTTGAGTTAACTTCCAACGAATATTTCGATTTTCTCATGTAAATGGGCTTACCTAGTGCCACTTCTTCAGACTCGGAAATGGCATAAAAAAGGCTTCCAGTTTGTAAACCAATAGATATAGATCCCCACCACCCAATACATCGACTACGGTCTCTTCGCAATCCCTTTGTTTGCCATTTAGGGAGTGTGTTTCCATCAATGCTCTTGCATCCAGTTAGTGGGTTCATGATGTTTCCAAAACTACAACTACTCAACTTGCAGAAAGGATCTGCAATATCATCATCCTTTGTACTAAGTGAACTATGTGCCCCTCGAACCTCATTTGGCTCCTCAACATCATATGGATCATAAAAACTAGAAGAACCTGTAAAATGGAAAGAGAAATCAATCGTCATATGCTTTGCATAATCTAATTATGCTTAAAGTTGAAACGGGGGTTGTTGTATATTAAAAAAGATCAAGACTACCAATATAGCACTATTCATCATCAAATTACAATCTCATGTATACATGCAGTTGGCTTAAGAATTTGGGAAAGATTATAATTACCTTAAAGTTTATGCAAAAAAAGAAAATAGGTTGATTAACCTGGATACATTTATGCATCCATATGAAGATTTGTAGAGATGTATGTGTGTATGCATAAGGAAGCACAAATGCATACACATATCTACATTTATATACATAAATGTATATTATAAGAGTAGACATCCATTTCATTTTGGGATAGTAATATGGAAATAGCAAGACCTGGAAAGATGAATTCTGGCGAAAAAAGAAAATAGGTCTATTACTCTTCAAATACACATAGATACATGAATGTGTATGTCTATCTGTCTCTGCCTACATCCACATATAAATGTACATATCACCTTCAGGTAGCTATAAGATAATAGTGAGATCCAGCAAATACAAATTTGCTTGCACGGAGTGATGCAAAATACTTGGCCCTCTACTATGGTGATGGAAAATAGCAATGATAAACAAATTTGTGTTGATCTTATTTAGCAGCTATACCTATTTGATCAATCTATCTAAACGTTGCATGTGAAAAACTCAAAGTTGTTAAGCAGTTTATTCTTACTGTCAACAGCACACTTCTCCTTTGAAAGTCCACTGCTTGAATCATGCATGTCCCAGCCTTCGGGAGAAGAGAGAGATGGCCCTACAGAAAGGAAATCCACTTCCTTACATAATAAGATGCATAATAAAGCCATGGACATAACAAGAATTTACAGTATGTATCAGACTTCATGTATAAAGAAGTTTTCTAGTTCACACACAAGATCGGACCTGAAATTGGCTGAAGAGAATCAGCTTCATCTTCCCCCCTCAAGTATCTTTCTTCTTCTTCTTCTTCTTCTGCCACCACTGACAGACATTGCTTGAACACTTGCATAGAAGGCTTCATCATTTCATTACCCATATCAGTTCTGTAAAACATTAGAGAGTCATCACCATCATAGGAGCTTCTCTTCAAGAAAATTGAGTTTTCATCAAGTCTATCATTATAAAACGAGTACGTTGAGAGCACATCATCCGGAATAGAAGTCTCTAAAGAGTGCTCATATGTAGGATCCATTTTCTTTCCAGTGATCGGCCCTCTTAAACAAGAAACATTTGCTGGTTTCTCATAAGACTCCTCTCTATGGCTGTAGTTTGAACACACATTGAAGTTTGGCAGTGGCAGAGATGTATATTCATTCATCATAAATGATTTAGTCTTCCCAGTGTCACTATCATTTGGCCCAACTGACCCTGAATATCCAGTCCCACAAAATAAAGAAGCTCTTGAAGTCGATTTGCCCTGAAGAAATGAATCAACAAATGTTATCCCTGAATATTTAACTTCATGTTGAGAACAAGGATATAAATATGGTCGCCCATCATAGCTCACATTGTCAGGAAAACTTGAAAATTGTTTGTCTGCAAAAACTGCGGGCTTCAGAATGTTCCCAGTTCTCTGAGCATTTACATCAAAATCTGAGCTAGGAACTTCAGGGTCTAAATCAATATTACAATCATCAAGCTTTAAACCACTTTGAAGTTCATGAGTCATGCGCCTTCTCTTCTTGAAACAATCCTCATCTTCAATGATATTCATGTCAGTATATATTTTCCTTTTAGAAACAGGTGATGAATTTTTAGAATTGACCAATGATGACGTCAGGATACCTCCCATTACTCTGTCCACCTTGTTTCCATCGTCTGCCCCAAATGCACCCCCATGGGCATCACTCCATGTTGACTTTGCTTCTTTTGAAGCGGCAATTTTTAATCCAACTTCCTCAAGACCCCTCACATGGGGAATCGACTCCACATCATCATCATCCCATTCTGGATGCAAAAAACTTTGATTGCCTTGTGAATCAAAAATGCTGTCCAAGCTGGCTTGCCCAGAATCAGTAGGAATTTCTAAATCCATTAAGTTCCCTCTAGGAATCATCACATTGATATCCTTGTCTAAAGTTATATTATGATCCCCGAAGTCAGACATGTGTATGTAGTCCTTATCCATGTAGGCACTTATTCCTAGCATCTGATTCTCATTTGCATGGTTCTTCTCAAGTTCTAGTGCATGAAGAATTGCATCTTCCCTACGTGCATACTTCTCCCTTTTCTTGGAAAGTGCACTTGCTAGAGAGAGAGCCTTTTGGATGCATTGATCAAATTCTCCACAGCGGAATGCCTTCACCCGTCTAGACTTCTCTATATTGTACCAATCCCTGCAGAATATGGGTCCTGGGAGCATAAATGACTTGCAAGGAGAGTATGATAAACAGCACACATACAATTGTGCAATGTGAGAAGAAAGCAGAAAGAAAACAATTGTACAATTGTACCAATTGAGATATCATTCAACATGGTATAAATGCCCTTCTTCAGCCCAAAACAGAAACTTTATAAATAAACAATCTCAAAGAACTGCAGGAGTTCACAAAATGAAATAAATATACAATATGCAAAATATGTGCACACCTTTAGCCAGAGTCTAGTTATGGAGACAGCATTGCCACATAAAACACTGAAATCTGGCTATACAAAAACAATCTTAAACATATTTTAAACCAATAATTTGCACCTTAAACCACAAATAACGAAGACAAATGAGCAACAAACTTTGAAGAGTTAGGAACTCTTCTCCAGCTCAACGATGGAAGTGTGAAAATAGAATACAACAATCTGAGTCATGAAAATGCTCCCTTGTGCAAATGGAAGACAAAAATAAGGAGTGCTAAAATTTATTACAATTCCCTTCTGTAGCTCAAAAGATGCATTGTTTTAAGTAGAAAGCAACCATTTGAGCTTTCAAAACAAAGGCAATTTTCCAAATTACACTCCAGTTTGCGTTTCATTCTCCAAATGCACCTGATTTTTCTTCGTTTCTTAAATTTCCTTAGTCAATCCCACCTCGAGCATGCAGGAAAATGGTCAATTCATCCCCACTTTCTCAATTGTATTTGCTATTTGGCCGATTATATGGTCAATTTCATCACCCTTTTCTCTTTCTTGGGAGTTTGGCCCATAGATGTTGCAAGAAATAACAAAACCTTAGAGTTATTTGCAGAAATTTAGAACAATCCATATGTATTTCAGAGATTTTCCTCAAATACCAATAAAAAAAGAGGCAAGGACAGAGAGAGCTTACACACTGCCATCTTCCCTGCCTAGAAGCTTCACCGGAGTACCTGTTCTCGGGGACAAAAGATGTGAACCAGGTAACTCTTCTGGAGCCAATATGCGGCCAGGCCACCAAGACCCATTCCTTCTCCTAACCCAAACCAGCGCACCCGCAGAGCCATCAATGTAACCATGGTTAGGGCTAGGAATAATGTTGAAGTCAGGGTTCGGGTTAAGACAATTGTCTGGGTCATTTGTAACGTTACTGTAACGGTTAGGGTTAGAGTTAAGGTAATGGTCAGAGGTAGGATTGAAGTAATAGTTAGGGCAAAGAATAGGCTTACAATTAGGTTCGGGTTTAAATTTAGGATCAGGTTCCTTGCCTTTCTGCATCCTCTCTCTAATGAGAGACGCCTAACACGGTGCACATTGCTTAGAAACTTCAAACATTAACAGGACGACCCAAATTCACTTTTGGTGTGTCCGTGCCCCATTAACCCAAATGCACGGACCCATCTTCAGTTTTAGGGTTAAAAATGTCTGCTAAACCTTAATAGAGCAATTTAGGTCCGTTAGATGAGGATGATAGAAAATTTGGAGAGATTGCATAGGAATACCTTGGAAGCGTCGATGAATTAGAGAGAGAGAGAGAGAGAGAGAGTTGCAGCACAGAGAGACCGAAAGAGCAAGTGGGCGATGGCGAGGAGAGCTCAGATCGATCTTCGCGGGCACAGAACGTGGGGGGAAGAGAGACAGAGACAGAAACAGAGGATTGGGAGGGAATACAGACTTAACCTAACCATAGTTACTTCTCGGTGACCATGGTTTCCTTCCATTGTGGATTGATTATTTGAATTTCAAACTTCTTCCTTTTTACATGTGCCCCTAGGGCCAGATGTGCTTCCTTGCTTCTTACCCCCGGCTCGATCGGTGCCCACCACCCGAATGAGATTTGGTAGCCTACATATCATGGGGCGGGGAGGGGGGGGGGGGGGGGGGGGGTGGAGAAGGCGGGCTCATCCGACATAAATGAATCCTCCCCGTGCAATAGTGAGCAACAAGCATAGAGATACATCTCTCTTATTTCCAATTAGAAGTCTGTCTCCATATCAAGGTCGAGACCTGCCAATGGTTCCTACTGGAGACCTGAAAAGGCCAGTGAAAATCTGTCAATGTTTGCAACTTCCTTGAGAGAAAGGATGCTTCCTTTGGAGTTGTGATTGGCCCCCCAATAGCCTCATGGCCCGCATACATTGTGCATGATACATGCTTTCTACCCCTTGTGATTGTATGTTTGTTAAGGGGGGATATTGTGTTGCTCAGTGCTCACCCACCAAATGGAATGTTTACGTAGGAACACGATCAATATTCAAAATTGTTTGTCCAATGTCTTGACTAGTGGATTGGATAAAAACCATGTTCGCCTTGTTTCTTTGGTTTCCCAACCAACATCAATAAGCTTAGGTTTGACTCTCACGTCATGTATAGTATCATTAGGCATGATCCTTGTTCCTATGGATTCTCGACCAACATCATCAAGCATACTTCTAACTCTAAGATCATATGTAATAGTGTCAAAGCTACTAACTTTATCAAGGTTGGCTACTAAAATATTGTTTTTTTACCAACATCAACAAAGTACGACATTGACTGTGAGATGGGATGGGATGGTGCACTAAGTTGCTAAAAGAATATGCCACCAGAATGATAATAATAAATCACAATAGGGTTTAGAAAGAACTTTGAAGAGACATTTTGAGATGAGGAAGTAATTCCATGTAAATCTCCCAAACCCTGGATCACCACTACTAAATGAGTAATGTAAGACACTTGAATGATATCTTTGTCGTCAATTTTACCACTTGAAGAGCAACCTTTGTAACCACTCCTCAATTCTCTCTCCATTGCAAAAGAAAATTCGTGTGCAATTGCTTTCAAGTCATAACTTTTTCTGATAAAATAGCAACACATTGATTTTGGCAATTCTTTTGTTCGCAAACACCAATTAGGAATTATGATCCAAAAAACATATGCAAATCTATGTCCTAGAAAAACAAACTAAAAGCACTAACAATAATGCCAAATCATCACATTTCAATCGCAATTGGCATAATAGGAGTCTCTTTTTGCAAATGACACCTTATAAATGCATCCAAGAACAAAAATATAATGGTGTTTGATGGTTTACACTAGGTTTTCTTAAGTAATTCACTCATTAGATTCTTTTAGGTGGAATATCATAAATGCTCCTTGTATCTAAGGTAATATTATCTATGCCAATGATATTTTCCATAATATCAAAACTACCCCCGATCAAGCCAAAAAAGCTGTTTTTCCTTAGCTTAGACACAAGTGAAAACAAAATTGAAGATGAAGCATGGAAATAGCTAAAGTGGGTGACTTTTAATAAAAACGACCTAGTTTCAGTAAACTTATCAATCAAGTCTGCTACCTCATTAAACTTTCTACATATTAACCAAGGGTGTTCTTTATATCATAAAGGACCACTACCAGTACACTATTAAGAGAATGCTAATGAGCAATGTTATATAACCTTACATTTGAAGCCTTGGAAACCTCGATCTTAATGTTAGGGAAAGGTATTATAAGATCCACTCCAAATGTAGAAAATAAATCCTTTTACCATGTCAACATGAATGTATTGCTACTGCAAAAGTTGCAAATTGACAAATATTTTGGGTTTCCACTTCGCACTTATTAGTATTAGTTGTTTATAATTGAGTAAATATATAAACTATATAAATAAACATACAATATGTTTTTAGGAGCAATCAATTGAATGACTTGGATCTCATTATGCATTGTTTTCTTCGCTTAAACCATGTTTCATACCACATCCATAATATAATCATATGAAGGACCTTTTTCCCATCATTTACCATATTAGTCCATGGAACCATATTACTCATTTGAGTTGGTACTAGGTCAGTGTGTAAAGGATGAATCAAACAAGGTCCATGGAGCCATATTACTCGTTGGAGCTACTTTTAGGTGGTTATGTAAAGGATGAATCAAGCAAGGTCTGTGGAGCCATATTGCTCACTTGAGCTGGTATTAGATGGTTAAGTAAAGGATGAATCAAGCAAGGTCTATGGATCCATAATCTATTGTGTGTGTCACACGGGGGGTCAAGGATTTAACATTCAAGGTTTCCAGTCAAGTGTCTATGGTCTATGGTCTAGGATTTAGGCTCTTCTATATAGCATCCGAGACTTTGCTCTAGGGTGTATAATTTCAAATTTACAAAATGGGATATATGGTTTAAGATTTGGGATATAGGATTTTAAGTTTGAGGGTTTAAAGTTATGATCTCAAGGTTTCTGATCTAGGATCGGCTACAGTCTAGGATGTAGGCTTTAATTTGGGATTTAGTAGAAGCTTTGTAAGAAGATGTTCTCCAACAAATGCCTTTGTCTGGATGACTACTTTGTTGATGTTGTAATCTCCTACACTTGAATTTTCAAAACTACAACTTCAAATCGGCTGTAAGGTTGAAACCTCTATCTTTCATTCTCCTCTTGATTAATGCAGCATTCTCCGGCATACCAACTGAAGTATAAATGTTTGCAAGAAGAACATATGGAGTTGGATATTCTGAATCCAAGTTATTAAACATGTATTCTGCGATCCGCTCAGCTCTCGGCATATCAAAATGCATTCGGCAAGCACCAAGCAAAGTGACCCATGACTTCAAATCAGATCTCACTGACATAGATTTCATCATAACTTCAACATAATCTAACCACCCTGCTCGACCTAAAAGGTCTATAATACAATTATAATGCTCAACAGTAGGTGAAACACAAGTGCTATTACTCATTGTAGTGAAGTAATAACAACCTTCTTCGATTAGAGCAGAATGACTACATGCTGATAACAAGCCGAAATATGTTATTTGGTCAGGTATAACCCCCTCTTTGCACATCCTTTCGAAAAGCAAAAGAGTGGCCTCTCCATTTCCATGCTGCCCGTGAGCTGAAATGATCGTGTTCCATGAACTTAAATTATGTGTTTGCATTTGGCCAAACACTTTTTGAGCATCAATGATATCTCCACATTTTCCATACAAATTGATAAGTGCATTCCCAACAACCACATCGGGTTCATAGTCATCAAATTTAATACAGGCATGGGCGGATTTTCCCTTGCACAACGCTCCAAGGCATGCACATGCATCGATAACACATATCAAAGTAACATTATTTGGTATCATCCCTTCTACAAGCATTTGGTCATACATACATAATGCCTCGTAGCCATGTCCATTAAGTGTATAAGCCGTTATCATAGCATTCCAAGAGATAACATTCCGATTCATGATTACATCAAACACATGCCGAGAACACTCGACATTACCACATTTTCCATACATATTTACGAGGGCAGTACACATAACAACATCCAAATTAGAACTCAAATACATCATACAAGCATGTATTCTCTTCCCAACAAGAAGCCACCTTGAGCTACAACATGCTGAAAGAAGAGAGATGAGAGTTACCTTATCCATAAATACATTTTCTTGCTGCATTTGATGTGAGAGGTGATAAGCTTTCCTATTTTGGCATTCTTGGATGTATACCGCTATCATCAAACTATATGAAAACACGTTCGGTTCTTCAATTTCTGAGAAAGCGGATTCAGCATATGCTAAAGCACCACATTTACCATACATTTGAACAAGCAAGTTTCCGATGTAGACATGGCTGGAAAGACCACATTCCTTGATATGGCGATGCACATGTTTACCTTCCCCGAGTGCCTTTAACTCTCCGCATCTTCTGAGACGAAAGGCATAGTAAGGAACAGGGGACTTGCAGTGAGGCTTTTGGTCTTCTCCGTGCATCGATTTCTGAGAAGGTCTGCCATGGGCATATCTCACCTTCTTGGGGAAGGTTTTGCACATAATACTCTGTTTCACTCCATCATTCTTTCTTTCTTTCTTCAGTCTCCAAGTTCTTCTTCTTTCAGTTATTCACTACTTTCACATTGATTGGGATTAAGTTTGTGTGTCTTGCCTAGTTACTCAGGCAGCGGCTCGGCTCAAGCTAAACCGAATCTCTAAACCGTTTTTAACCCGTTAGGAGGTTCGGTTCGGTTTAGGCTTGAGCTTCATTAACCGGTTTGAGCTCGGTTTGGGATGGCTCAAGCCGAAAAGGACCAATTTTAAACCGGTTTGGTTCGGCTTGAGCCATCACAAACCGAGCTCAAGTCAAAACCGAGCGGAACCTCCAAACCTCCGAACGGTTTAGCGGGCTTAATCGTCTTGTCTAACGGGTTTTCTTCAGGTTTGGAAACTCCCAAACCAGTTTTGTGTGGACAAGGCCAAAGCAGTTAAGCTGAAACATAATCGGTGTTGATTCCTACTAGTAATTTGCACCACTAGAGACTTCAAGATCGTTATTGCCTGACTCCAAAGCATGTTCAAATTTGTGTTCTCGTAAAAACATTTGTTTTTACCTAGTCATTCAACTTGAACCGACCCTAAGCCCATGCTAACTTAGTGTGCATACTCGTCACTAGGACCATGACATATATTTGGGGCCAACAAGCCCACGAGGTCAAACCATGAAACAAATATTGTGGTAATGCACAATATGCTCAAGGGGACAATTGATCTCTATCATCCATTCTTGAAAAGAGTTTGTTAACGTTTTTTCCTTATTAAAAACTAGACCCATGTGTTGCTTGGATGTGCGTTCCACCATACGCACATCTTCCTCTCAGTCAAAGTTTTATCCCATAGCGAGGATATGTTGCATAGTTAGATGGTTGTTTACCTTGTAATTTGTGAATCAAGCAAGAGTGGTTACAAAACACTCTTGGACTACTAACAATCGTGTAATGGATTCAAGCACACACTCTTTAAAAAGTTGTCGTTGAATGTCTTGACTCTTTACCTAAAAATCTCGTTTAGGTTACATGCAAACCAACGATGGGTGGATGTAAACAAGCGAGGAGTGGGATAAGTTGTACAATGTCGACATATTAGAGGAACTATGTTGTGGCTTAGTCAACAATTCAACTAGATGGATAATCAAGTTGCCAATAATCAACGAGAATTATGTAAAATTTACAGAAGTTGAGGAGTTTTTCATGCGTTGTTGTGGGCAAGTCAATGTTGCTAACCAGATGTGATCATTGTTGGTGGGGACTTGGATGGCATAGCGATTAAAACAGCTGGGTTTAGTTTGGGGACCAATGGTTTAGTTTGAATCTTTATCGACTTAACAATTTTTTGTTTAAACAATTTGAAATCGTGGTTTAAAGTTTAAACAATTTACAATTGACACGTGGATTTTTTTTTGAGCAACCTTTTAATTTTGAAGTCTAATTATGACATTTTAGGAAAAATCTTTACAATTTTTTTTATTTTAAGAAACTAAATTTTGATTGAAATTTGAAATTTGACCTAACTTGAAACCGGTTTAGTATTATTGTTAATAGTATGTTTACTATTTATTCAACATTGTTATTATGATTATGTTCACATTAACAATAAACACTCTCGAACACATATATATGTTAATAAAACCCTAAGGGTGTTAAAGTTCATGCACTTGTTTCATTGTTAACCACGTAAAAAACATTGTTATGTCATCGAGGTTAACATGTTTAGAATTGAAGGCACCCAGGTTACCTAATGGTTTGTTTGTAATACCTCGTTTATTACCATGAATTGGCGAGTATGTGAACACTTGCAAGGCAACAATGTGACATTGGGTCAACGTGAACAAGGGAATATTTACACATGATTGTTCATAGGTAGGTTTCACAAGTTCCTCTCGGGCACGTATGGATTTTCATTTCTTTATTATGGTCTAACTTCTCACGTTCTAATGGCTAAGATCATACTATTGGGGTTGATTTTGCTTAAATGTTCCCTTAACATTGCCCATGACATATCCACTAATGATTCTCATTGGAGTCCATCAATTACTGGAAAGTAGATTGTGTTGGGAAAACAGGTCCCTCCGGATGGGAAGAACACGAGCCAAATGGAATGGAATCGGCAGGTAAACTCAGCCAAGGCCGAAAATCAATTTCCGATAAATCAACAATCGATTGATAATTGATTCGATTTTAGCCGAATCGGGAGGGGCTATAATTGTAAATAGCCTAAATGTGCCCTTAGTGGGCCATAGTTGAAAATAACCCAGATTATATATGAGTATAAATATACTTAGGGCAAGTAGTTAGAAATGCAGAAGTTGTTGTGTAAGTAGTTATTGTGTGTGTAGTTGCCTCTGCAACTGAGTGATAGAGAGGGAGTGAGAGAGTTGTAACTTTAGCGCTATCTATTAGATGAAGACGAGCTCGAGGTCTACTTGTATTTCTCTCTCTATATTTAGTGATTTATTTCTCGGGGCAGTGGACCCCTATGGTTTTTCCCTTTCGGGTTTTCCATGTAAAAACACTTGTGTCTCTGTACTTCTATTTTCTGCTATATGTGTATTGTTGATTTTGTCCTTTGCACCCGCGTACGTATTAGACATAACTGGTTGTGGCCGGTTGGAGATCCTAACATATTGTTGAGCTCTCAATGCCATCGTGCATTTTCGATATTGTTTTCATCCTCATCTCTCAATTATGCACATTTGGATTATTTTTCACATCATCAAATGCTTTGTTATGGATTTTTAATGCCAAGCCTTCACATTCATAGCTCATATATACTTCTTAGGTGTTAGGATGGGTTCATGTATTAGGTGAAGACCTTGTCTTTCTTGTGCACTCGTCCACACATTCTTGGGACTATTTTGGATTGTTCAGGAATATCATATAAACGTGGTTTCTCCACATAAACAATTTTCTATGGATTCTTTTTACATACCAATCTTATGACAACATGTACATATTCAACAACGAAATGCAAATATTTATAAAACAATAAATGAGTGAGTGGAGTGAGGGCCATGAGGATAAAATAAGAAATCACACCAAACTATTTTGAGGGAAATGATATTACATATTTCAAAAGGATGTTCATTAACGACCATCTTTTAGAACAAACATGATGAAATATAGGAAACATGACAATTGGTTTATCATATCCCCACTCCTTGCATTATCTTCAATAGTCACATGTCACATGGCCCAATGTAAGGTTAGAATTGATCACATCATAATCATTTTGTCAACTCGTTCTCATTCATGTAAATACATATTGGACTTCTCTTAACTTGAGACTTTTTCTTTAAAGAGAGGAATATTTCAAATTTCAACCATTCCATGGCCTCTAATCTTTTAGTTATTTCAGTGACAATTTACCTCAACAACAAACTGAAGAAACTAATCTTAGCCCATGAGAAGGATGAGCACACTAAATGTGGCCTATAAAAGTCATGCTTAGTGTCACAAACATTACAAGCACAATTCATCCCATCATTTCTATAGTGCATGTAATGTTGAGATTTTACAAACACCTTTTAAATTAGTTTTGGAATGCATCAATGATAAGCATGCATCTCGAGTTTATGTTTTTAAAAGAGGAAAAAAATTAAGCCAATTTACAATGGAGATGACAAAATAGTTTTTTGTATCATGGTACATCCTTGTAGCATGAGAGGTGATTCTAAAGATATGAACGAATATTTTCCCTAGTGATATTCGGGTCGTTGCCTTGTACACAAGTCAACCCTTACCAATCACAAAAATGGCAACAAAGCCACTATGATATATAAGATAATTTGAAAGAGAAAACTTGCAAAATGTGTCCATCTATGCGGGGACAATCAATTTTGGATTTCCAAGGAAAGAAGTGTTTTCATTTAGTAAAAAACCAATAAAACCCCTTAACTGTTGCCATAATAACTAGCTGTTAATTTGCATTCTTAGTGTAATGAACATTTCACCGAAATATCATAGTTGGTTGGGTACCATAATAGCCATTTTTAATAAAAGAATGTTAATTATATACAACACAACAATAAAATATCCAAAAGTCAGGGGTTTCTTATTTGTGTTTTGCTCTATTATTGTTTACCTCACGTCGAAACTTGGCCTTCAAATTGGTTCTTTTAGGTCGAAAACATTACCTACTTTGTCCAACACTGGACATTGGGTTTTAACTTTTCCATGTGATGAAAAACAATAGAAGATTGCAATGGACCATTCTGTGATGGGGGTTCATGCACCACAATCCAAAACTACGTATAGACATGCATTTGTTCTATTAAAAGAATTCATACATGCGAGCTTTCTTTTTCTTATTTTCCTTTTGCATTTGCATATTCAAAATGGATCACATTTTTGAAGGACTTCTATCGTCCAATGAAATGAAATTGTGAACATAAAAAAGATAACATACGTATATGCTTGGTCATCAATAAGACATGATAACTATCCAATGCATTTCCATTACCCATTTCTTCGTGTTGTGAAGGAAACACGTTATCGCTACCTATTTCTAGCAAATAGCATGTAATATTTCAAATTAATCACCGTTTTCATCACTTTGCTCTTTGCTCGATCATTCTCTTTCTAAGGTAGAGGAGCACGCCACATAAATAATGTTTGATCATCATTCCATCCATTTGATGATTTCATCGATTGCTATATAAACATCTCATTTATAATAATCAATACCATTGTAAGCATCTAAAAATAATGCAATAATACAATGCTTGGTCTCATCGCCACACTCACTCCATGCATTTCATGATTGCTATACATAAGAATGTTGTGTGAACTCAACATAAATCATCCCATCCATTTAATGATTCATTTTTGCACGCATATTTTTATGAAATACCCTAATAAGCTTCAATTGTTCACCATGTAGCTATTTAATCTCAAGTATGTGTTAATCAATTGCCAAACGGTGGTGCTAATATAAATAAGTACATTCTCCCTACTTTTTGGTGTCATTTGTTTTTGCGCTTTATATAGCTCACTAATTAATTACTCTCAAATTCAATGGTTTCTATATTGTTTGGTTGATTCTTCTCATCCACAGGCACGATGAGCACTCCATCTGATTTGGATTTACCACCTGAAATTGTGACCGTGCTTCCGGCGGATCCTTACGAGCAGCTTGAGATTGCCCGAAAGATCACATCCATGGCCATCACGTCGAGGGTCGGGGCCTTGGACTCCAGCGTGAAACACTTAACGAGGCAATTGGAGGAGAAGGACATTACGATTTCACACCTCGAGGGGCGGGTGTCCGAGCTGCAACTTGCGTTGGAGCAGAGCAATGGGAGGGTTTCGGGGGTTCTCGAGAATCAGGTGCATAACCAACGAGAGATTGCGGAAAATCTCGAGTCCTTTCCCTTTCCCTTGGCACTCCATTCATTTCTCTTATGTATGTTTTGTTGGTCCCCCCTTTCACGCCATGGTTTTTTTGGCATGGAAAAGAAAGGAAACTCCATTAGGAATAATTTGTTGTTCATTAGGGTTAGGTTAAGGAAGAAATAATATGCTAGGATTCACTTGGGTTTTGTTAGGGTTAGGGTTAGGGTTAGATCAAAGGAAATAGAACACTGAAGAGGATTCATTTCCTTTTGAGTGAGAGGGTTGTGGTTGGAAATGGTTTATATTCTTCTTTGGGATGAGTTAACAGGTGAAGCTCACAGCAGAAAAGGAAAGCCTTGAAGCCACAGTAAAGAAGCTCACCAAAGATGTGGCAAAGGTATTGACAGATGTATAATCCAATGGAAGAGACATATACATAGTTTACATCAATATTTAAAGAAAGAAAGAAAATACATTTTTTTCATCTAGCTTATCATGCTGTTTCCTTTTTCTTTTTCTTTTTTCACTTTGAAGTTGGAAGCCTTTAAGAGAACACTTATGCATTCTTTACGAGAAGATGAAGAGAATCAAACTGTAAGTTGGTTTCCTCCATGACAATCACGGAGACATGCATTAACGAAATCGTTTAAAATTTTGCTATTTTTTATTTATTTGTTTAGCGAAGTAATTATCGTTTATATGTGTGTATATGCAGCTAAATGGTTCAGAAAAATCATCAGCATTAATGGTCCTAGATACAGGTAGGCCTATTGCTATATATATATATTGTATTCCTATATATATATAAATTATTTTAATTTTAATATATATGCCTGCATATATTTATATGTTATATATATTTAATAGATTCTATAAGCAACAGGACCCAAAATTCGGTGCTTCCTATGCCATCACACAATGTTACACCGCCTGTTGATTCACCAAGAAGAACTTCTTCTTCCCCAAAGGTAACAAGATCGGGTGCAATATCTCCAAAGGGGAAGTCAATGAAAGGGTCCTCAAAGTGGCATTCGGTTGGAGTTGGAAGTGTTTCTCTACCAACGAGCAATCATTCGACAGCCCCAAATTCCCCTCCTCACATCGGGCAGCAGTCAGGTTCTTTTCTGATTTTATTGCCAAATCTAATCTGTGCTCTGTAAGTTTTAAGCATATTTTAATTAAGGGACTCCGCATGTCACACTCCACACTATTCAATAATCTTTGCCAAATTAGTCCCATATGCCACATTGACAAGCGCCAACAGACCCATTGGCAGTAGTCAGTGGGTGGTTGTAGAAGTTTAACATGGCGTGCACATGTCCTCTCTATTAGAAGTTTAATATTATATCACTGCGATAGTGGTTTTGTATGCATACCATGACAAGAGTCGGAAGAAGAGGTTTGAGTAGAGGAAATGATAATCAAGAGAATGATCATGCATGCTCGGCAAGTGGAGTAGATGGTGTCAACAAGCATTGGTGGGTTAACATCACTAGAACTAGTAGTGCGTTTGAAACACAAGCTCAATTTAGCTGGATGACACATTTGTAGAAGTTCAAGATGGCCATGATTTTGGATTATATTTGGAAGTCGTGTTTAGACTCTGAAAGGTAGACTGCACATTGTTTAGAGCTAGTGGATGCAGACAACAGATGTGCATGTAGCATGTATGTAGGAGGCAAAATATGGAAGCCATTGCAATCATGATGGCTTAACAGATTGAATGCTGCACTGATTCAACAAAGTAGAGCTAGTAGAATGCAGACAATGGATGTGCATGCATGCATATAGAATGAAAAATATATGGAAGTCTTTGCAATCATGATGGTTAACTGATTGATTGAATGCGGACACTGATCCAACAAAGTCCCAAGGCAATGAATGGTTGGAGAATTTTGTATAATTGAAATGATATGAGGATTCAAAACTTGGACAACAAGTTAGCTGTAGAGTGAACGGTGTACGCCATTGGACAGTGGACTCGATGTTGACGTCGATTAAACACAGTTTCAAGATGACAGGTTCTTGAAGAATTCAGCTGAATTTAATGGCATCAGGATCCACAAAAACTTGGAGAACAAGTTAGCTACAGAACAAAAGTGGAGGAAGACTTGTTTATTATGTAGATGGTTGGGGTTGAGTTGGTGAAATCTGGAAAGGAGTTGACATGGATTTGTGCCTGAGCACAAACGCCAAAGTTTGATGGAGTGATCAATATTACTCTAGTGTGGAATCCCCTGCTCGCTTATGAGCAGTTATCAATATTTCTTCCAGACGAAGAGTTGCGGATGGGATTGAGAATCAGTCGATCAAAAATATTGCATTCTCCAAATGTTAATGTTTCACTATGACTTAAATCTATGGGTACTAGCACAATACATAAACTCATGGCAGAATTTATTTTAAGCATTGAAATGTGTTAACTTATGAAGGCTAAAACATGTTTTTACATCCCTCTGTTTTATATCATCTATCATGGAAAACCACAAGTTCAAATGAGATGTAATAAGAAGTATTGTTTCTACCTATGTGTAACAGTATAATGACAATGTCATGATGAAAAAGACTTAAGGTTTGATGAATGAAACTAAGGGTTTACCTTTGAATGATGTAATATTGCAGCCACAACACCTAGAGTGGATGGGAAGGAATTCTTCCGCAAGGCAAGGTCGGGAAACATTGACACTTGATTAACAATTGTGGTTAAAACCAAAATAACTTTTCTTTTTTGTGTTAATTGTATTATTAAATTTTCTTTGAAAATGTTTTTTCGTTTGCTGTGTATTTTCTTAGGAATCGGCTAACATATGAACAATTCAATGACTTTCTTGCAAATGTGAAAGAGCTAAATGCGCATCGTCAGACACGAGAGGTTTGTTGTTGACTCCAGGAATATCATGTAATGCAAACCTAAATTTTTCTTGTACATTCAGTGAGAAACTGAAAGTTGTGTGCATAGTAGTGGAATATGTTTTATATTGTCAGAAGACATTTTCGACCCCTATTTTTTCGTCATACTAAAGGAAAGTTCATGATGTTGAAGATTGTAGAAAAACACATGAGCCAAAAGGAAGGAACAAATAGATAAAAAAATAAGCAAATTTTTCCCAAGTTAAGCCAAAACAAACAAATCTTATGACCTTGAATAAATATATGAATGTCTGTCCCCCGCCCTCCACCTCAAGTAAACTCTACTTTATCTTTTTCTCTTAGCTAAAACACCTTATTTTTATTTTGTTGCCAGGAGACCTTAAAGAAGGTTCATGAAATTTTTGGGCCCGAGAATGAGGATTTGTTCTCTGTTTTCGATTCATTATTAAATCGTCATCTCCCAAGTCATGATGACCACTAAATTACCTTCCTACTTTCCTTTTTAACGTGATAAAACAGAGGATGTACGAGGAACTGCTAGTTTTACTACTAATGTGTCTGATGTCAAATGATCTCAAAGGTAATTATAAGTGTTGGTTAATATTGTTATTGTAATGATTTTAGACTACGGAAGTTTTATATTCTAGCCTTACAACTATGCTATAATCACATCTTATACATTTTCTATGGCATTGCAACCTCTCTTCATTCTAAAATGCAATTCATCAATGTGGAGGAATAAAAGAGTAGATAAATTACTTTTTCTTTGTATTATGCCTTAAACAAAGGGGTTCCTCTCATTTCTCTTACATGTTTTGGAATCACTACATTAAGATACAAATAGTGTGTCTGTCCCTGTGCTCTACATGTGATGAATGCCTTCGATTTATCATCGTTTAGGGTTTAGGGTTATTTTGCTTCTCAAGTAGTAATAGGCAAAAGTTTGCAACATTGTTTGGGAACGATGTTTTGTCTCAACATTAAGATACAAGAGGTAAGGTGTCATTGTGCTCCACATGTGATGAATGCCATCACCTTGTCATTATTTAAGGTTTAGAATCATTTTGCTTTTCAAGTAATCTCCTTTCAAATGTGTGTAGCACTATCTCCTTTCAAATGAGAACATTCTTGGCTCTATATCATTTGTTTCCCTTTGTATTGGATCAATGAAACAAAGGGCACAAATTCAAATTTGAGCAACTTATATCTTGATGTTGTTTATGATGCAATCAAATTCATAAGCAAAACCTATTGTAAATGAAAATGTAATCTCCTTAATAAGTCAAGGCATCATCATGTCCACTTTCCTCTTGAGGATTATCATTGTGAATTGAGAAGGAAAAGGACAAGAAATAGCAATATGAAATCATTCGTATTAATAGACTTCTATCAATTTGCGCAATTGTGTTTGTGCAGTTTCAAGTCGACCTACTTGTATGGTGCACTAAATATCTCATTATTTGTCAATATCCAACTTACTTGGGAACTTTATCAAATCATGCATGTAGTTCAAAGTAGATAGCTAGTACAAGTCTGAGAATAAAGATGTGGTTTGCCATCATTACAATCTTAATGTAATTATAGTTCGTAATTCAAACTGTAATATTGAAGTAATTTAATGCATGATTGAAGTTTCATGAGGCAACAAGATTTCTTCTTTGTTCTTTATTTCGTGCTATCTAGTTCAATCAAAGGTTGGATGATTCTATTGAGGGCCTATATTTCTTTCCATTTTATTTCTCATTATTTTTGGAGCATAAAAATAGTGCCGTCGTAATCCATTCTTCTTCATGTGTTGATTTGAGGTCACCAGGTTAACGATAGAGAATGATATCATATGTGGAACAATGAAATGACGAACAAAGTCAAATCACGTTCATGTTTTCATAAGTTAATAAAATGTTTGAGAATCTCACTAAAGAGAGAAATGTATGTAGGGATAGTTCATCTCCAAAATATTGAACCTTCTAGCTCTTGATGCACATGTTGTGACATGTCATAGTTACAACATTATTGGGCTTACCTTTACTAATATTAAATATGTTGGCAAAAATGTTAAATCATTCATGCACATAAGAGAGAGAGAGAGACATACATATAAACACACACAAAACAACAAGAGAGATTTAAACCCTTGTGCTCACTTAGTAAACATAATCTTTTAACACTAAAGACTAGTCAATCACTAGTTTTGTGTGAAGATCCCAAAGACCAATGATATGTCAAAGATCGAAAAAACATGCTTTGATTTCATTAGGAACACTGTGTTTGTATTCAACAATTTCATTGCTTCAAAATGAAGATGAAAACATATCCTCATTGCATCACAAGCAATGCTTATACAAGTGTGAATAGGCATACTTTCTATTCAATAATAACAATGTCTTCTTAGTTGACAATTTTATCTCAAGAATGGACTTGTAAGAGGGAGTGTTGTTGAAATTTTGAATGGTATGAACTTCAACATGACATCATGTTTGAGTTATTATAGACTCAATCACCCTAGCTAAGTAGTGAAGAGTAGGCTGAATGTAAGTAAATCACCTTTCTACCATCAATGATTACAAGTTAAATTTTGATTATATCCAAATCAGGAGCAAATGAACGTTTGCACTGATACAAGATGTGATGAGGATCGTGCACCAAATTGAGCATTATGAACCACTCATGGCCACATAATACATGCGAGAATGTGTTTGCATTGATCAAAGCCTTGTCAAATTGCAAGGTTTGATTGCATCCATGCAAACATTGGGCATTACATTGTTAATGATGTCATGCCTAATCCACTTTTTTAAAGGGACACATCAATTTTGATAATTGGGATGAATGTCATTATATCTTTTGTTTATGAGAGGCTGATCGTATCTTTGTGCAAGTGTAATATTAGCCCACATTTGGAAAATTGTTGAATGGCATAGATCATAAACACTTGTGTCCATAGATGAGGTGGGAATATTCCATATATTTTTTCAAAAGAGATACAAATGCAAAGTGTAACCCCAAAAACAAAGGAAGAGGTGTGGTCACAAAAAGAAAATTGGTAAAGTACGCCTTTGTCTTTTTATATACCTCAATCAATGTAAAATCATGTTTTCTAAGTTCATCTAAGTTCAAACAAATGGCGGGAAATCAATGTATCCAAAAGATGAAATAAAAAAGAGGGATGGAGATGGCTAGAGTACACGCCTTTTTGAAACAAAATGACAATATCAAATAGATGACGCTACACCTAAAGACTATCGAAGGAGCAATGTTGAGTGAAACAAATTTCTCTAGGAAACTTAGTGTAGGTGCTTGTCGTTTTGTAACTCACTCTGATCAGTATGATTCATAGTTGGAACGAACACTCCATAAGAATTATTTTATTGTAAAATATCCAAATGCTCAAAATTTAAAGCTTTTTGGATGATCAAGGAATGCGCAAGTGCTTCCTTGCACTCCATACAAGACAAACTTTGGTGATCGAAGTGTTTCACACTCGATCAGTGATGATTGCTCATGACCAAAATGCTCGGAGTCCATTCTATCTTGGGCAAAGTTCATTATTCATGAAGAGAGAGAGAGAGAGAGAGAGAGAGAGAGAGAGAGAGAGAGAGAGAGAGAGAGAGAGAGAGAGAGAGAGAGAGAGAGAGAGAGAGAGAGAGAGAGTCCATACTCCATGAACCCTGGACAAAGGTCACGATTCAAGGTCAAGAATGTTTAGAGTCCATCTATGTCGCACAAAGTTCATCGTTCGTGCATGCGGTCCATCGGAGGCGAAACCTGTGATTCGGGGTTAGAGGAGGACACTGAGTAACAAGGGGATTAAATGTATGTAGTAAGTATACTTATTGTATTAGCCTGCTATTGCCATGAAGAATCTTCATACACATGAGAAACTACCATACATACATACATACATACATACATACATACATACATATATGTATCAATATGTATATACTTCAAGAGGGTGTATGAAGAAGGAGATTTGTTGCCCTTACCTTGCTATTGCCATGTCTTCATATAGATGAGAACCTACCATACATGTATATGCTTCAGAGGATGTATGAAGAGGGAGATTTGTTGCCCTTACATGTCTGAAGTGTCTATACTTCAGAGGGTGTATGCAGAGGGCGATTTGTTGCACTTACCTTGACGTTGCTCTGAAAGAAGCAACTCGTAGAAATCAAGGTATGTAACATAGTGGTTCTTCTCCTTCTCCTTCTTCCCTTTTCTTTTGTTGGTTAAGAGATGGAGCTAGTGGCAGAAGATGGTGGTGTTGTGGTCTTCATCCCAGAGGAGTGCAAGAAAGAATTGGGAAGAAGATATGGGAATGGAATTGCGAAGAAGAAGAAGGAGAAGGAGAAAGGAGATGGTGGTGAGGATCGAAGTGTTTCCAAACACCATGTATTGCTCCAACTAGAAAAGCTGCGGAGCAACCAAGATCTAGCTGAGAATGATAAAGAGCTTTTGGTGAAGGTCCAAGGTGAAAACCCTGTATGCATCATCCCTACACGTCAGAACAACAGTGACAATGGCATGATTTTGCTCCGAAAAGGGGAAATGCTTAAATTAGGACCGGGAGATAAAATCTCGTTGTCACTAGTGCACCCATTGTTCTTAACTGTTCGGAGAGGATCACAGGGTATTGTAGAACCTAACCCTAGATTCAAAGAGAAACTTATGGTAGATGATGATGAGCTGCATACAAAAGGTGGCGGTGACAAAGAAGATCGATTGAACCATGACTTGCTGCGTGAATGCAGAAGTCAGACTCAAGAGGATGAGACCGAGTATGGTCAGAATTCCAAATTTGATCATGATTGGAGCATTCTGAAACACGGAGAGGAGGCCAGGGGTTCCAAGAGGGATCCAACTGGTGATGATGATGAGGAAGAAGCTCTAGCTCGGGCGATAGCACGGAGGAAAAAGAGAGGATACGAACGACAAGAGAAACAAGAAGAGAAATCTCAATCCGATTTGCATATGCTGCGGTTAAGAGGAACAGGGGAATTGTCAGCTCTTAATGATGAATTCCACGATGAACCTCAAGAATCAGATTACAACCCAATTACTGTAGAGAACATCGATCCTGTAAAAGGTAGGCTCATAAGTTATTTTGCTTAAGTATGGATTGTATTGATCAAAGTTCCGAAAACATTCAAACCTTTTGCATCACATACAGTCTGATAGGCTATGACATGTTTATAAAGTAGGCATATAATCAAAAAACTAAAAAGTAAGATTCAGATTTTTTGCCACAAGGGAGGGCATTAATCAAAGCTCCAAAAGGTCTCAAATTTACTGTACATGGTCTGATACGCAGAAGCATAAAGTGGAAATTTCATATGTTTTTGGAAATTAGTCCATATTAATCATGTGATATCTGAAGCTAAGCATTTAATTAACAATTTCTTCTTAAACTTCTTAGTGATACGTGCAATGTCTTCTTTTAGAGTTTGGGTTTCTGGTGGAAGGTTCAGAATTCAAACAATATAAGAAAAAGTTGAGTGCAAGGAACATGTGGATTGCACCCATGCAAAAGATGTTTACTAGGGAGGAAAATGAAGAAGACAACAGTGATGATAATGATGATGATGAGGAGGAGGAAAATAACCTTTGGAGGCAGTATACATCTAGTAGGAAAAAGATTAAACATGAACAAGATGATGAATGGACAGGAGAAGATCAAGATGAAAAGACAGTTATTTTGAATGTTAAGAAGTCCAAGTGGGGCACAAAACAGAATCTCCGGTCACATGAACTGGCTTCATCAAAGAAATCGGTTGCTCATGTTGATGTGGATGATGACAAGACTTTAGGTGGCTTTATTGTTGATGAGGATGAAGACAAAGAAGAAGCGTCAGATGATAAAGAAGAAGAGGAGGAAGAGGAGGAAGAAGAAGAAGAAGAAGAAGAAACAGAAGAAGAATTGTCTGAAGATGAAGAGAATGGTGAAGAAGATGAAGATGACGACATCAAGCAGGAGGATAAGAAGAAGAAAATCAAGCAAAAGGATCAAGAAAAGCCATTATGCAAATTTGGAACAAGTTGCTATAGGTAATCCCTAAAGAACTCAACTTTTTCTTTTTGTGTGATCATGCATGGATTAAAGAGATTTTGTTTTCTGATCTGAAATGTTCTTTTACCAGGAAAAACAAGGAACATTTGACACATTACCAACATTGAGGACTATGTATTGAAAAACTCATGTGTTTTATGATCACAAAATTTGTACCTCAATCAGATTTAGGTTTGCGAGGTACATGTGAATAGTCTTCTTTTGCAAGTGTTAAAACGTCCTAAATTTGACATGTTACATCTGTAAATGTCTCAGTGTTGTGACTAATATGCAAGGCTCATAAAATAAATGATTGGGGCACTGTTGTTGCAATCCACTCTTCGTTTGTATAGGCTAAGGATTCATATACATAGAACCACGAGGCATCATTTGTATCAAGGGCAGGATTCACCAGTCATGGGAATGTGTAGTTGCTGGAGAACAAAATAAAAATTGTTATTTATTTTGTTTATAGCCCACACAGGTACTCTCTGCTTCAACACAAATTGACATGGAGAAAAAAACGCCATGTAATGAGATTTGAAACCACCTCAATGGTTAACCTGCATGTGTCAGCTTTTTTCTTGGGCTCATCAACAGTCAAGCTTGTGTGCAAAATTGAGGATTTGGTAGCATTTTTCACCATATTTCAAGATAGAAACACACACTGAGAGAAAACATAGCCATCTTCAACAAAGACTCACAAAGAAAGATAGATAGAAACATGAGAGTCAATAAACATGACTCCACAATGCTCATGGGTTTTGGAATATTCTTCCTAATTATGAATAGATCAGTTGTTTTCGTCCTTGAATATTCATTCGCAAAATCATATTTATCAGGTTATGATTATTGTAATATAGAAGATTAATCAACTTACCCAATTCTCCATTGCATCAGGGGTAACCCTCTTTCATCCCAACTATGGATTTGTTCAAGACAAAACAACCCATCATAAACAATCATCCATGGTTATTTATGATGATCTTTCTCAACAAGCACAAGCTTATTGACAAATCTGTCTATATTGTTAAGAAGACCACCTGGAGAAAAGCAATTAAATGATTGTTTTTCATTTACATTATTGTCTTTTGGAAGAGTGACTAAATCAAGTCTCCAAATTAAGTGAAGGCAGTATTGCAATTCTATCCATTGTTGTGGAAATGTTTGAACCTCTCTCTACTTCTTGATTTGATAAGTGATACGACATTGTATTATACATGGTGCACTTGCATGTTTCAAAGCGTGTGTGCAAATAGTCTTTACATATGCATAAAGCCTAAATAAAGGTTCCCTAGAGAAGTTAAGTTACCATATGGATATTTTGTTCCTAAACTTGTTCCATATTGGATGAGGGTAGAGTGTGGGTGTATATGTGAGAATTTTAATGATTATAAAAACTATTATGATTGAGTATAAAGCCCAAATTATGTTGCTTAAAAAAGGTGATTCATATGAATAATATCACTTCCATGACAACCACATAAGTGATATACTATTCTTGCTTCATGTAAGGTAGACTTTCTAGCAACCATAGAAACCAAAATGCGATCTGCCCATGGAGAGGACTGAACTTGGATTAACACAAAAAAACTTAGCAAAAAGACCAAAATGACATAGGAGGGAAAAGATATAATCGTAAAATGACTTGGTTTCAATGGTGGAAAAAGAGTTAAAGAATAGGAAATCACAACAAAATTGACCAAGAGACAAAGGTATTGTCATAGAATTGGCAACAATCACACAACCACACAACCACATGTATATATGAACATAATATAAAAGATAAGAGGTGTGCGCATGATTATATACAATTGATGTAGCAAATCATGCCCTTAGATAAATAGAGAAAGGCATTGTATGTGTGGGCACGATGATGTAGGGTCAATGCAGCGAGAATATGGATAGATATGTATACATAAGGGATACATGAGAAGGGTGGGACAAGAAGAACTTAAAACTATGCGCACGGACACGGATGTGGGTGTGCGTGCATGCTTGCTACCAATGGAATAGAATGGAATGAAGGAAAGAATTACAGATGTTTAGCTAGTCATTTATATTATTATTATTATGATGTACAAGCACCTGGATCTTTATTGAAAGTAAATGGAGGAGCAATAAGAATGAGATATATGAAGTCATTATAGTGGCCAAAGCAAGGTTATCCAACAATTTCTTGATGATGCAAAACAGAAAGAGAATGTTATATAATAAAGGGTTAAAAAATGGGAAGAAAAGGAAAAGGAAATGACATGATCTTTCTTTTCTTTCCAAAGAAGGAATGATAGAAAAACTATCTATCGATTGGTTTGATTTGGATTTGGATGCATATAAGATATATACCTCTCTCTCTCTCTCTCTCTCTCTCTCTATATATATATATATATATAGACACACACATAATTATATTACTCATGGACCCGATCATCAACAGAATTAGGGTTTTGGTTTGGGTTTCAGTATTAGGAATTGGATTTGGGTTCTCAGAATTAAGGTCAGGGCCTTGGTTCTTATTTCCAGAATTAGGGATAAGGTTTTCAGCATTATCGAATTTGCAAAATGTCACAAGCTTCCTTTTTTCTCGTCATTTTTGGGTTCATGTAAGCATATTCTACTTCATTATTGTTCTTCCTTTTTAAAATATCTGTTCACAAAATATTGCTTTTCTTCCAAGAATGCGTGTAATTGCATCAGTTTCCCTGACTCAATCGTCAAATTGTGAATGTTTCTAAGCAATTCCTTGCATAGCTTTTTGTATGAAACCCTAGCTTAAACGAAAAGAATGCTCTGCTCTTGCATTTGTGCTTTCCTTTGACTTTGTGACTATTAATCCTTCGTTTTTTTAAATGAAACTCTTGTATGTGGTTGTATGCTTTCTCTTTTGATTATGAAACTCTTGATTAAACGATTGCTCTGCCCTTGCATTCGTACTTTAAATTGTCGTTTAATTATGAAACCCTAGCATTAAAGAATGCTCTTCTCTTGCATTTGAACTTCAATTCAAATTATGTTTTTAGTAAATGCTAGCTTAAATGAATTCTACATTCTTGCATTTGTAGTTTGATTAGCGTGATAATAATTTGGCTTGTAAGCATAAAAGTACAGCCCATTTGTTTAGGGCAAAAATGAAACTTACAGAAATACCTATTAACAGTTACTATAGATAATTAGTCTAAGTTATTATCTCTTCAAAATCGCTGCCTCTTTCTTGGGGAGTCAATCAAATCCTCCTTTATTTTCTCTCTCTTTAGATTCATCAGAAAACATTTGAGTGTTTATATTCAAATTTGAAACTTCATGATTGAACACAATAAAGTTTTTTAAACCTTACCATGGGCTTCAAATATTTTTACTTTAGTATGTCATGTTAAGTATATGCTCACTTACTGACGTACGTATATATTATTTTAGTGTTATGTGTTCTTAGTTTCAATTCTCTTCAATTTCTGACTTTTGTTTTCCCCTCGTATTTTCCTGGATTAGCTGTCTATATGTACAGTCCCTACCTCAAATTTTTTGAACTTTTTTGTTTTTGAGTAGTTTCTGCATCCTTGCAAATGCACACACCAGCCAACTCCAAGCTTCTTCTGCCACTCCCCCAAGAGGTTGGAATTCGTATGATTCATACTCATGGGTTATTTCAGAAGAGGAGTTTCTCCAGAATGCAGAGCTCGTAGCCCAAAAGCTTCTACCATTTGGCTATGAGGTGAGAAACCATGATATATATATATATAAAATACATTAATGCATAGGCTCACAAGTAATAATAATGCATATACACATATTTTGAAACATTTTCGTGCACACATCATCTGTGTTCAACACAACATCCCAGTAAGTGCAATTCTATAATATCACTCTTACGTTTTTCCATATGTCTCCTCTTTATTGCATTTGCATTATACAAGGTCTCATATATATGACTAAACTAAAATTTCCCGGTGTTATTCAACTCGTCAAAAGATTGCAACAATACCTCAGCTCTTTTGCATACGTCTCCTGATAATTTTCCTGAATGTATTACATGGATACATCTAACTGCTTTCAATGCACCAGTATGTTGTTGTGGACTTCCTCTGGTATAGGAAAAAGGAAGACGGGGCATCGGTCACAGCGAGTGGGTATGATGTAATCGATGAATGGGGCAGACCAATTCCTGACCCTGTCAGATGGCCTTCGTCCACTGGTGGCAATGGATTCAAACCTATAGCTGATCAAGTCCATTCCATGGGCCTCAAATTTGGCATACATGTCATGAGAGGGATAAGTACACAAGCTGTCTTAGAAAACACGCCCATCTTTGGAATACTGGTAATGACACATTCCCTGAGAATTTTCACACACTATCAGTCAGACTATGGAGCAAAAGTTAAAATTTCATTTTTCTATTCCACATCAGAATCAAACATGGAGAGCAAGAGATATAGCCCTAGAAAGCCAGCGCTGCTCTTGGATGCCGCAATGCTTCATGAGTGTTGATGAGGTTACTGAAGGGGGAAAAGCTTTTATACAGTCTCTATATGATCTATATGCATCATGGGGGGTTGACTTTGGTATGTCTTCTGAGTTCTCTGATCATGCTTATGCTAATGCATCTATTGCCTAGACTGCTTAATAGACAAAAATTCTCGTAGTTAATCCTTTTGGGTGACTACAGTGAAACATGATTGTGTATTTGGAGTCAATGACCTCAGGGTCGAGGAGATCAAAACTGTATCTCAGGTCTCGTGACAGTGCAACAATGTATAATATGCATATACATGTAGATGCCATTTTCTATATTAAATTTAACTGTTTATTTATTGCTAAATGATACAGGCTATAATAGCAACAGGACGGCCTATGCTTTATTCTATCTCACCTGGTGTTCAAGCAAATCCATCCATGGCCTCCCTCACATATGGTCTAGTGAACATGTACAGAATCACAGGTGATGATTGGGACTCATGGAATGATTTGCGCTCCCATTTTGATGTTGCAAGGTGTGGTAACTTTCTCCATATTCAAACAATTTTTGTCCTCTTTAAAAGAGAAAAACTGTTTACATTCTGTCATGGAACCACCAGGAGCACATGAGACATTTGAAAGATTGGTGCCTTTCAAAATGAGTATGAAATATTCTCCAACAAAGACTTTTTATGTACTGTTAGGGACTTTGCTGCTGCAGGCTTCATAGGTGCAACAAGTTTGCTTGGGTTTTCATGGCCAGACTTGGATATGCTTCCCATAGGGTATCTCACAGATCCAGGTTTCTTCCAGCTCACGTCCGTATCATAAATGTTCTTATTGATAGAAATTGTGTCAGGCTCTAGACTAAAGGTTTTCATACAGGTGCAAATCATGGCCCAAACAGACTCTCATTTCTTAACCCTGATGAGCAGAGAACTCAGGTGCGCTAAGCTAGTATATTTGTTATAAACCTTTATGTTACATATCATTACAAAATGATGAACCCAATCTGAGCAGCTGACTCTTTGGGCGATGGCAAAATCTCCTCTAATGTTTGGAGGAGATATGATCAATTTAGATAATGTGACTCTCAACTTAATCACCAACCCAGTCGTCCTTGAAATCAATGCAAACAGTTTGGATAACATGGAGGTAAGGCATAGATATTAAATATATACATATATATTATATTACATTACGTCATATATATAATGAACACGGTTAACTTTTTTTCTGTAACAATGACATGTCAGGTAGAGGTACCAAATTTAAGAAGAAATTTGGTTCCATTTGTGGAACTTCTCGATTGTAAAATCGCAGAAGAAACCATGTGGAGATTGGAACATAGTGCTTCATCAGAGAAGAGGAGCAAGCTATGTTGGACACATGCACAAGTAGATGGATGTGTACATTGGAAACCACTGCCTATGCTTTCTCAGTAATGTGTCTTTCTGCAATTAGATAAATGTATTATCTGACGGATGTCATTATTGGAAACCATTATCTACAACTTCCTCAGCAATGTGTTTCTTTATGATTTAGTATATCGCATATGTTTTGTAAGACTCGAAAAAAAAAATCATTAATTGTGGACATGTGGTTCTTCTATATAGGTATTTTGTAAAACCAGCATTGAGTCTATACACAAAGGTTTCCGGCCAGGCATTAGTTTATGAGAATGGGCAAAAAAGCTGCATGGATGCTGGAGCGAATGCGGCTTATAGGTTTTCTCAATGTTTGGAGCATAGGAATCAGGTTTTTCCTCTTGAAGTCTATTTACCAACAGTTGAAAGACACATGGATCTGGGTTATATGAGTGAAATGTTTTTGCTCAGCTCTTTGATCATACCAACAGTTGAAAGACTCATGGATCTGGGTTATATGAGTGAAATGTTTTTGCTCAGCTCTTTGATCAATGTATTCTGACAGATTTGGCACGTAAGATCTGATGGAAAGCTTGTGAGTGATGCAACCAGACTTTGTGCTGTTGTGGATGGAGTGAAATCCATGTATAATACAACTGGTAGGATGTGAGGCCAAATCTCAAACAAGCCATTTTCTTTTATCACTGGCAGAAGTATTTATTTCCTAATCTATTACTCAAAAAGCTTCTACTATATGGAATGCAGAGCCCAGAGAAAGCATCAATATCCGAGTCTGGAGGGCACGTGGACAACAAGGTATTGAAGTTTGTTAAAAATGCTTTTCTCCTATAATTATGATTGTCGTAAAACATATACATACTTGTAGGAGGGTTCCATAAAAGATATAAAAACTTCCAATCATCGATTAATACTTAGCACCAAATCCTTAATGGTATTATTTGCTGAGTTGCTAATTATCATGAAAGATTGACCACCTATATGGTTTGAAAAGTGTTCCTCTTTGTATGTGAGTCAGGAGAGTTCTATATTGCCATATTTAACCTTGGAGAGCAATTTGTTGATATTGATTTGCCCCTGGCTGAAATTATGCCCGAGAGGAAGCAAGAAGGAAGTGAGGAAGTCATCGGAATGGGAAACATCATTGCGACAACTAGTTTCAGTTATCATTGTAGCGGTCATGAAGTTTGGAGCAATGAAGAGACTGCAATATTGGGTGATAGCTTGCCTTCAAGAATACCTCCTCATGGGTGTCATCTCTTCTCGTTGAGGTGTAAATTTTGATTGAAATTCTAAAGTAGAACCTCTTACACATATCAATATACATATGGTGTGTGTATGGATGTATTGAAAAAGTTTCTAATCCCTTAAATATTGTATAATCAATGCAGAATGATGTAACATTAGATTTCAGGTTCACATAACTTTGTAAAATCTTTTTAACATGTTTATGATGCTAGATATTAATGCTATTGATAAATGTTCAAAGCTGAAATTTATACTTACTACAATGAAGCAAATAATTATTCCTCGCAGTGGATTCTTGCTTGTGTTGTACACACTTTTGACATTGTTAAGCTTGGAGTTACACTTCTTATGTCACAAGGAACAGAACGACTCTTAAGAGAGTTAGGATATCTTCATAATTAGGATTGTCTTGTTGCGAAAGTTGATTACTACATGCACAACATAGCTATGGAAGAATCTTGAGCTTGAGACTCAATTTATAATCAATGGATTTCCATGACAAGGAGAGTTGTCTATCTGAACATCAAATGTTGGTTTAGAAAAGGTATCTTTTAGTCATAATGTTGATTTTGTTGCATTGCTTCATTATGGCTCCCTTCCCATTCTGGCAAATTGTCTAATCTAAAAATTAGACCCTTTCGATTGTCCTTCGCAAATTGTAGACTATATGGTGTGTTGATGCAAGGTTTGGGATATAAGAGATTTCCTCACAATATTTACATCTCAATCAATTTCTCTCTTAAACACTATTTCCACCTTGACTCTATTAAGTTATCCATCTCCTCTCAAATTTGAGAGAGATGCCTCTTGCTTCACCTTCTCAAGAAAGTAGTTAGCATACGATTTCCTATAGTTGGATTGTAGGAAACAAAAAGTGGATCACTTATTTATTGGAAAAAAGAGCGAATTCACGAATCATTTCATTTACATCATCTACCAACATTCTCTACGATACAATATTGTCCAAAAGGAAGAATAAGTTTATGTATAATAAAAATATCCTGAAAACAACAATGATTAAGGGAACTAACTTTCTCTTATAATTCAAAGTTTGAGAGATCAACTCCTCCCCTTTGTCATCACTGTAGTGGTAGATGCTTCTAATAGCTCAAGATGTTATCCCACAACATTTAAAAGAGTTTCACTCTTACCAAAGTCTTTTGAATGATGTATTTCTGAGCATAAGTCCAACGAAAATGTTGAAACTCCACCAATCCATTGAAATTCTATTTAGGCATGTACCCCCACAAATGACATAAAACACCACACCAATCAGCTATGCAAAGAGCTCCAGGATAATGTCCGCGTGCTTCTTGTTCGCGTTCTTTTGTGTGAATATCCGTGAAGCAAAAACACGTTGTTGGAGCCAAAAGACTACTAGGGTTAAACGCAAAAGTTTGCAAACAAAGCAAGCTAGGATTTTATCATGATACATACATGGCAATAGAGGGTTTTAACCAACATTGGAACTTACTGACACATCGAAGAAGGCGAAGGCGAAGCGAAACCCAAAAGCATGATACATCGGCCCATCCACCCTACCTTAGCAACAACATTTTTGGGCCCGGATATAAATACATGCATTGCTATATCTACATATTCAAGACTTCTGGTAATGTTTTGGACCATCCATGGAAACCTTATTTGCCTCTATGTCTCTCCCTCTTCCTCCTCCCCTGTTCATCAGAAACTGCAGACCAAGAAAAAAGACTCCATTTACTGTTTGCTTCCACCGCCCAATCCCTCAAATAGGTCAGTTCTTCATTCATTTATTCGTCAATGAATGAATTATCCATTCATTCATTCATTCATTTTCTGCACATGGATAGACAATGGAAGTGAATTGACCGGAAATGGCTATTCTTTGTAGCAGAGAGAAACCTAAATACATTTTTCAATCTGTTTTTTTATTACTCTATATCTCTACATGTGTTCTGTTGATCGAACCCTGAATTCAAGCAGAAATGTTTCCTTCTTGACACTTTTTGTGCTCATCAAACTCTAAGGTTTCCTAATGCTTCTCAACATGAAACCATCTTTGATGAAAATGTGCCATTGCCTTCTATAGACATCATCGCAAGATTATAGGCGTCTTTATACCAATGAAACGTAGGAATTGTAAAAAGCATCCCATTTTAGGGGTGATAGTAGTACACTGTCCAAGGGTTCATTAAAAACTTGTTTTCTTTCGCCCAATACCTCCTAAGATGAATGTTTGATGGATTTTGTCCGTATAAAAATGTTGTATGGCTATAACTTTCATGGAAATCTAGTTTTATGTTAAGGAACATGCATATTTTGCAGTTTAGATAAGGGAAATGATTCTTGTACTTCTTGACAATAAAAGTACATTACACTTCCTGCTGCAATGAGCCACGATAGAAAGGATAACTATGAAAGGTTACTTTACAATAATATACAATTGGGTGGATTAATACGCACCATGGAGATGTCTCTAGCATGATCCATAGGCAGAGGAGTGCATCAAGATCACCAAAAGGCTTCCATGACAACAAGGTGGATAAATTCACATAGTAAATGAGAAGAAGAAGAAAAAGCTAACTAACCCTTTATATAAGTCTAAAACCTAAGATTGTGCATGGAAATCCTCAAAGGTTCGGCCCTTTACTATGTCTTTCTCACTAGTTAACAAAAGAGAATGAAATAAGGTAGAGCCAGCACCCTATTTCTGTAACTAAAACCAACTTGGAGAGCTTCACTGTTACCATCAACTGAGCATAGGAGAAACGACAGAAAATAAACTATGTGGTCTACAGATTAAAGCACTTTTAAATCGCCCTCTGTTACTCTTAAGCTAGATTTTGAGTTATACATCAAAAGAGGTTTGTTTGAGGGAGACAACTCTTGTTCCCACGGCCCAACTGTCACCTCTACAAAACAGAATACCTTTCGCCAGGCACATATAACGTTTAAGTAACTCTATTTAGGATTCAATCAAACTGGCTTTATAAACCATAATATTGCACACACCTACACACATCAGAACCTGATACTAACTGGACTGACAACCTGTTGATCCTGGGGTCTGTCAGGCTTGGCTCCACTAGTCTAGGAACCATTCACCCTCAGCTATGCTACATTGTTGATACAATGTAATCTTGTCCGATTTCCAGAATTCTGGAGGAGCAAGTAAAAATAAAAAAAACTATTCATAATGCTGTAAAAGACGAATAATGGTGACGGCAACTTGGAAGAATGACTTGACAGCCTTAGCTTTTGTTTCTGTGTGGCAAATACACAATGGTCGCTTCTAGAAGTGTGGCTTATTAGCATAAACAAAAAGGATGAAACTGCCAATGGTTCTTTATGCTCATTAACTGCTAAAAACTTTGCATACTCCCTTTACCATACCATCAAATATCATATCACTTTCAGAGGTGGATACAAACTTACGATTTATTTGCAGGCAAAGCTAGTATATCAAGCTCTGATACAGACTTCACCAGGAGAGGCATACTGGAAAGCCTCACCTATTTCACGTTATTATCTTTGGGGAATGGCATTTCACAAAAAACCGCGGAAGCAACTGAACAAGGGTTGGGGTAGGTTACTCTTTCCCCTTAAATTCAAGCTTCATACATTTGCTTACATTTGTCAATTCAACAAGGACTAAGGTTGACATATACATTGTTGGTTGGTTGACATTGTTTCTGATTGCTGAAACAAATGAATGAGAAATATTTCATTAGAACAACAGTAAAATCTAGATGAGAAGATGTTTCAGTTCTGTTTCATTTGGAAATGGATTTCGCAAACATAATCCATGAGATGGAATCCAAGATGTCCTTTCCACATTGAAAGACAGACATTTGAGCATTTCCTTAAGAGCTGATTATGTTTCAAATTATCTGCATTTTTGTTGATTAAATGAAAGGTTCAAACCAATTTTCCTACCCACATCACAAGGAAAGGTTGAGTATGAGAAACATTGTATCAATTTAGAAGTAATATCCCATGCTCTTTTCCTATCCCATCTCATTTCTTCTAGAGGACTTTGTTTTGATTGCATTGGTTTGAAGTGCATGGGTTTGAGAGAAAAAGAATATGATTAGTGCTGCATTCTTATTTCTAACCATGTATATGCACACAAATCAATTCAGTTTTTAATGTTTTGCATGAGCAATGAGAACTACAGTGAAAGTGAACTAAAGAGTATCCAAATGGAGCTGAGAAAAACACTGAAGAGACCTAGAGCTGCTGGGTTGCTCCGTCTAGTCTTTCATGATGCTGGAACTTTCAATATTAAAACTAATACAGGTTATAACTTGTTTATTGTCTTTGATATATCATAAAATATGGTGTTCTATTGGTTTTGTTTGCCAAACATAATATCTTGCATGTTCGCTTTATAGGAGGCATGAATGGATCTATAATTTATGAGCTGGATAGACCTGAGAATTCTGGTTTGGATCGCTCAATAAAGGTAGTATTGTATCCAAATTAATGTTTATCATGCATTATTTTTAGATTAAAAATGACAGGACGTTAGAAATTTCATGTGTACTACTAGGATGTGATTATGTTGTTAACATGAACAAATTTCTTTTCACATCACTGAAGAGTTCACTTTCTTAATGCTGAACATTTACAGTGATTTAATTCACTCATCATCTTTTGCTATTGTCATGCCTTACATCTTTATTTTGCCTACAGATTCTTGCAGCAGTCAAAGATTCATTAGGTCCATCACTCTCAGGTTTGTACTGCAATCACAGATATTATCGTTGAACATAAATGATATTCAGCTTTGTCTGGTTTCTGTTGTTACAAGGTTCTTTTGTCTGTCTAGACAGTTTCTTGGGCAGATCTTATAGCTGTAGCTGGTGCAGAAGCTGTTGCATTATGTCGAGGGCCAATAATTCCAATAAAGTTGGGACGATTAGATGCTGTGTAAGTCTTCCATTTTTCCTTTTGCTTGGTTTCATTCCATTCTACCTTTCACGTCATTGTTGCATTTAGATATGACAGTGTTCCTGATCCAGAGGGGCAGCTTCCTGAAGAGTCTTTAGATGCTTCCAACTTGAAGAAAAACTTCTTAGCAAAAGGCTTCACGTAAGTATACTGATCATGGATATATATGAAGTAGCTTAATTGATGATTCTGATTTGTGAGACTGGCAGCACATCCGAATTGGTTGCCTTGTCTGGGGCTCATACACTTGGAAGCAAGGGTTTTGGGAACCCGTTAGTCTTTGACAATTCATATTACAAAATCCTCTTAGAGAAGCCATGGACTCAGATTGGTGAGCATCATAACTAGTGATAAATAGTCAAAAATTACACTTTTGTTTTCATCTATAATTAAAAAGCAGAGAAAAGTGAAGGATTGTATGAAGCAATGTTTCCTGATATGTAAATTTCCATGCTTTTGAGTATTGAAGGCCAAGGCCACGGGACTAACAAAAAAACTATAAAGATCAAATGATTGGAACGGTTTAATTATGATGTATGGTTAATTAATCGCTGCTCTTTTGCAGATAATGAAATGGGCTCAATGATTGGACTACCATCTGACCGGACATTGGTTGATGATGATGAGTGTTTTAGGTATGATTCAAATACAATTATTGGTAGTCTGAAAAGTTTGATTATCCTCCAATACCCCATTAGTAATGAAAATATTTCATGGAAAAGTTGCATTTCCCCTAGGCTTCCTTGTTCGTCACTTAACAAATGACACTTTGTTAAAAATAAACAAAATACTTCTTGAGTATGGTCATGCAGTCAATATTTGGCTCCTCTAGGCTCTAACAGGCCATGACATTGAAGTTCTCATAACACAAATTCCAAACACAGCCCGTAATTCTAGGATCCACTTTAACCGCTTCATGTTTTAGTGGGTAATAGTCTGTTTCGTGTTTTAAAATTGTAAACTATTGTGTGATATGGTGTGATTAAGGGAAATCAAGAAATGTTGGATACGTGTGTACAGATTGTTGAATGCAAAATCGTGGTGTATCTAACACAATTTTTTATGAGCTCCTTATCATGAGCACTTATTTTATTTTATTTATCAATTTATTTCGTTTTTGATAGGTTGGTTACGTATTATGCTGAAGATGAATCAAAGTTTTTTGAAGATTTTAGTGCAGCCTATATTAAGCTGGTCAATTCTGGTGCTAAGTGGAGTACAGGAGCTACTTGAAAATAAGGTGCTAAATTTATTTAGTCTGTCAACCATTCTACGAGAAGGCTGATTCCAGTACTTTATCCAACGTGCAAACTTGGAAAGATATTCCTAGCATCAAGTCAGAAGCATGACAAAAGATGTCCTGGTTAGGCAGGCATGTCTGAAGGGCCAGGTCAGTGCAGTTGGTATTTAGTGAGGATATATCGATGAAATGTTTATAGCTGAAGTCAGTCTGAAATTTTGAAGGAAGCACCTTGCTTCAGCACTGGTAATTCATTGGTTGGAAATTGGGACTTGTATTGATATGATTGTCGACCAATTCCAATTTTTATTTTTTTCTACTGAACTGTAACTGGTACTAATGGTATTCTGTATCCCTTTCTACTAAAGCACCATATTATGACTGAATGTTTACTGAACCCAGATATTTTGAATGGTATGCAAGTTTACCAGGCTGGGGATCCAAGAATCTATTTGCTGACGTCTTGTATGAATAAGCTGAAAGAATATTCTAACCTGTATTGTGATCTCTAATGGAGAAGCCAAGCATTTGCAGGATCTCAAGCAATCAAATTCATTAAAGCACATGTACCACAAGATAAGAAGCTTGGCCTTGTCACAGAATAGTCTTGCCACACTCGAAACCATTTTCATATTTTATCCAGAATGGTGCTGATACTATCTGATTTGTGCTAGCCAATGTCACTGATACAATTCATATCCATAGTTTGAGCCATACGTCCCATTCGTGTCATACTCATACGTGAATATTCGTATCATACTCATACATGAAATGGCTCTAAGTATGATTGAAATCCATTCGTCTATATTTATATTTATGTTTATATTTATTATTTCTTTTGTCATAACCCTTATGATTATTGAGTGATTAGTATTTGATTAGTGCTACTTTGTTAGATAGTGTGTCATTACGTGTGTCATTACTCTTACACTTATGATTATTGTGTAGTTTCATCGGCAGTTAATGTGTCGTTCATCTTAATCGTGTCATCAATAAGTCACTAGCCTTGCACTGTCATTAGTAAACCATTAACTTTACTTGTATCATTTTCGAAATATATAATTAACCGACTAACTTGGAGAAAAGGGCACCCTGATATGATCATGTGCCACTTGTTGGTTTCCTGACCTTGTGACTATGAAAGTTAATTAGAATTCTGCTCCATATGCCCAGAATTTGTAGCTCACCGTGATTGTAAGAATCTAAATTAGCATTAAGAAAATGAAAGGAGAAAATAAGGAAGAAACGGTGTCTAACCACCCCTAGCAAAGTTCAGAGAAGGATATGAGTCACCCATCATTATCAAATGGGACCTCTATATTTGGAGGTATAACTTATAAGTGGAGCTATCACAAACCTTCTCAGGCACAAAGATGGGATAATGATTGGGTAGAGGATCAGGGGGGGGTTCAGTTTTGGGGTAGTCAGAAGGAGCCATGGTTGTTTCTCCACCATCATGGGATAATGATGAGTCTGCAGAAAGGGAGATGGAGCAGAAGATGAACGTGATGAAGGAGACATGGTTGGTCCAATTGCAGAGGTAGGAGGAGAGCCACAGGTGGAAGTGGCGCGCCTTGTTTGTTTTGTCCTTCTCAGACTTCAGTTCGCTACACGCATACCTATCAGGAAAAAAAACCCAAAAGGGAGAAAAAAAGTTCCGAAACGAATATTGTGTATCATACGCAAACGTATGCAAACGTTCACATACATCCACCAAATTGGACGTACGCAAATATTATGAATTATGTTCATATCTATAGATGCGATGACTACCCTATGGTATTGAGATTATCTGCTTTATCTTTAGACCTAATTAGTAATGCCAATGAGCCCAATCCCAAATCTAATTCACTGATGCATGCAAAACATATAATATAAACAATACACCCATGTCGCCTACAGAAGTAGATTGTTAAAAGACCATCCAAACCACAAGAATTTAAAATTTGCACTATCTGATTATAGCAAGAACCGCTTACTAACCAATGACATGATATACTTCCAGCATAATTTCTACCTATTTTGCTTGTATTTAATTGTAACAAAAGTATATAAATAGAGACAATGTAACATCTTTCAACACAAATAATCAAAACTCTCCTTCCAAGAGGAAAGAGATGCATCAGAAACTTCCCTTTGTAAAACATAACACTCGGTACCCACATGACATTAATACTTCTGGCATAATTTCAACCTATTTTGCTTATGAAGACAATAGAACATATTTCAACAGAAATAATCAAAACTCCACTTTCAAGATGAAAGAAATGTACCTAGCTCAAGTAAACACAATTTATAATTAAACCCCAGTTATATTTTTAAATTGGTTTTGAGTACAGAGAAATCTATATGAATCTTAACGAAAATGTGCTGTGAACCGTAGATACTTTGCTCACTTCAGCGTGAAATACATCAAAAAGCATTTTAATTGTACACCATGTACTTTGGCGTTGCACTGAACTTTTGATAACCTTTGATAACTTTGTTAACAGCCTCTAAGAAGTCTTTCTCTGTGACCGTTTTCCTCCTTGCTCGGATTGCAAACATCCCAGCTTCAGTGCAAACACTTCTAATATCAGCTCCTGAGAAAATACAAGCAGTCAGCTCAAATACAGTCATAAGCTGTGAAGTCAAATATGTAAATGAGGAAAAGTTAATTTTCGAACTACTTTTTGGCAAAGGGAAAAATAATTTAAATTAAAGGGGTAGAGTTGACATCAACCCTACAATATATCAAACCAAAGGGAAGAAAATGAGTCACCTGTAGAGTTTGGGCAAAGACGTGAAAGCAATTCAAATCGGATGTCTCTTTCACAGTTCATTGTTCGTGTATGGATCTTGAAAATCTGCGTCCGACTTTCAAGATCTGGGAGACCGAATTCTACTTTCCGATCAAGTCGACCAGGCCTCAATAGTGCAGGATCAAGTGTATCAGGTCTGGACACAAAGAGCATATAGAAATGAACAGAATAGAAAAGTATCATATTTCAATAGTAATAAACTGGCAAGAATTGAACCTGTTTGTAGCCATGAGAACTTTGATGTTTCCGCGTGCATCAAAACCATCCAACTGGTTAACAATCTCAAGCATTGTTCTCTGGACTTCATTATCACCACCCAGACCATCATCGAACCGTGCACCTCCAATAGCATCAACCTCATCAAAAAACACAATACATGCCTTCTTTGACCTGGCCATCTACACAATCAAAATAGAATCATATTGATTTATCATCTTCATGATCTGCTGTCTACAATGAAAACAATTTCTAATTTACATCAAAAGGCTGTATTTTAACAAGGACCTGAAACAGTTCTCTGACCATTCGAGCACCTTCACCGACATATTTTTGTACTAATTCACTGCCAATAACACGAATAAAACATGCATCCGTCCGGTTTGCCACTGCTCGTGCCAAGAGTGTTTTCCCTGTCCCAGGAGGCCCATAACAAAGAACTCCTTTTGGAGGATCAATCCCTAGCTTCACAAATTTCTCTGGATGCAACATGGGTAGCTCCACAACCTCTCTCATCTTCTCTATTTGCTCTTTACAACCCCCAACATCATTATAAGTGACATCTGGTTTCTCTTCCACAGTCATCATTGTCACACTGGGATCAATCTTGGGGGGTAATGGTATCTGAATTTGATACTTATTCCGATCAACACTGCAACAACACCATGCCAACAAGTATAGGTTCAATGCATCATAAAGTTGGTAATCTCTTCAACATACACAATGTCAGGTTAACAAGCAAATTATAAATAACAGAACATGTACATGTTGGATACAAATTACAATTTCAGACCTAGTAATTCTCTTTTAATATTGAACCACATGACAATACCGAGATATGATAATCAATAAAGGTGCTTACCCAACTCGCATGCCTTCCTCTATATCTGTGGGAGAAACCTTCTCCCCCAAACCAACAACAAACTACAAGCATACAACAAATAACCTCAGAGATTTTACTACAAATTACTTCAAAGCACAATGCTTGCAATGCTATCTTTTGTTGAACCAAATGTCACATACCTTTGCAATTTGTTTGACATTTATGACATACTTGGAATCATCCGTCCCAGGATTTATAATCTTAGTGCAGCGGGCAACCTGCCAACAAAATATTTACATGTTCCTTGATCATATTTTATGACTGATAATAGATCATGTTTCTGAAATATGTTTCAAGCCCCATGGCCAAAGATCACTTTCAACATCGATAGAGTGCTACAATTCCATCATTATGGAGTTCACACTCTTAAACTAACCTGCAAGGGTTGTTCTTCTTGCATCATTTGCTTGTCAGAAACAAGATCCCATTGACTTGGGGCTGCTAGACCTGTGTCAGACTCTTTAATGCCTGTAAAAAATATAAACATTTATGAGCATTCAACATCATGCCTGAAAAACCAATTTACAAATGTAAAAAACTTGTACATTTTATTGTGAGAAAGGGTGCAACATATCCGAAAGCAAAAGACTCTGTTGCTTCTATAAGATTTTACCTGGTGGTGGAGGTTTAGTTAGATTGGTTGTTTGATTGCAGTTTCACCATCCTAATGAAGACTCATAGGCAGGTTTCAAAATATGGGGAATTAAGGATGCCCTACGGGTCTACAGGGGAGTGCAGCATAAAACAGCACCTGCATGCCCCTACGTGACACAATGTAGAGGGAATGCTTACCATATGGGAGAACAACGTCGAATTATTGCCATGGCAAAGACAACTAAAGACTTTCTTGTACTAGCCAAATTTGTGAAAAGATATCGAAACATTCATACAACATGCATCATTTGTCAAAAAGTTAAATCTGACATGCTGCAGGCTTTGCCAGTCTCATATGGGTCATAGGAAAATACAGCTATGGCATTTTCTTTTATCTTCCAAGATCATAAACACAATCATCAGGCTATTTGTTAATGTGAACAACAAAAATGATGGCAATAAAGGCATTACAAACAAGAAATGTGAAGAGCTTCAAATATTTTGGTATTAGTGTCATGTAAAGAATATGCAAGTTTATAACAAAAAGTTAAGAATATATCTGACCCTACATAGCCAAAACATGCTTGGAACATCAGATACAAGGGAGAACCTCCTAGTCAAGATGCCCAAATGTCAAATTTGGAATATTAAATTGCAAATGGTAACTCTCCATTGGCCACAATACAAGGTAAAATTGCCAAAACATATCTAACCTTTGAACTTGTTTGCACCAGTTAGGTTTGAAGTAGCATTATGGCATCATCGCCCAAATATGAAGATATGGAAAGTATGCAATGAACATCACTTACTTCTCACATGTTCAGCATATAATGTAATTAACAAGAAGTATGACAACTTGTTAGACAGGGATGATAATTTAATTTTCATACTCAAATCTCCACCAAAAAGGGTGAACACATATGTGCATGCATTATTGACTTGTTAGACAAGGATGATAATTCACATGCCAAACTCAAATCTCCATCAAAAAGGGTGAGCACATGTGTGTGCATATTTTGACATAGAGATATTTTGCTACAGAGTGAAACAGCTGAGATGGAATGATCCCTAGACTGGAGAAGGCAGAACTCACATGCCCCAGGATCAGCATGTGATCAGCCAAATTAGCATTGAGTTCTGATGCTTGTGGTATGTGCCACCAAGTCAAGCAGTAAAATTGTGACCTCAGAAATCTTCAGCCCTTCAAAAAGCATTAACCATCTTAACCAGTGTGACTGCTTTTGCACATCAACTATGAAACCTTTCCCATAATAACCTTACATCTCAAAAGCTTGCATTGGATCAACCTATCTTTCATTCAGTCCCTAAGATCATCTTGGCCACAAATGCAGAATAACTCAAGACACAACTAGGAAAGATAATCTGAAAAAACACCCAACCTGTCAATATTTGACAACATCCTCTTTACTGGAGTTAAGTTACTGGACAACGCATAGCATGATAAGATCATGCGTCCCATACCAATCTATTGATGTTCATCAGACCACAAACGGTGAACCAAACACTCATCCCAATAATTAACCCTCACCAAACCTCCTACTCTGATATGAAGACATAACACCAGGTTTTCTTGCATTTGGTGGCACTGTATCCTTGGGTTTTCTTGCATTTAAATCCATCATAAAGTTCCTACTTAAACTTGATTCAGCTAAAGTTACCACTGAAACTTAATTCAGCTCACCATGGGTACTTAGCATCTTGGCGGGTGAAAATATACTAAATAAACTGCACATTAACTAAAAACGCAAATGAGTTACATAGCACCATTGGCCAAAGTTGCTTCATGATGAATTATTACACATTTCCTTGAGGAAAATGATGACTTACCCAAAAAACTGTTGTTCACAAAATATAAGCTTCCCACACATGAAAAAACGCATCATTTAGAACACTTCTCGCTCTCAGAAAATATGATTTTTAGCACTCAAAACGTTTGCATAAATATGACTTATCCCATGGCTCGTCGAGAAAATAGTGATTAGCACAGATATCGTTCACCAGAAGGTTAAGAAAATGAAGGTTAAGAAAATGATGAATTGAGCATCAACATTTCTTTTCACAGATATCATACAGGTAAAATATGATAGCTCACTTAGAGAAAAGATGGCTCGTTGCATAAATCGTTCTGATTATAAAGGGATGACTTACCACAAAGGTCATTAACTTTCTTCGCCATGTCTTTAATTTCCTTCTCCGCTTTCTTGATAGATGTGGCATAAGGTCCGAGTCCCTAGAACAGAAAAGGCACAGAGACATATCAGACAAAGAAGCAAGAAAGAGAGAAATATACACCTGCAGAGACATACGACGTAGAAAAAGAGAGATAGATGCATTTGAGCAGACGATCTAGTAGAATAAGAAGAAGACGGAGAAGTGAACTTACATAGGTCTTGAGAAGAGCGATGTCATCTTCGTCGAGAGGAGGCGGATTCTTTTCATCCAATTCCTTCTCTGGTTCAGGCGCCATGGCTGTTTCTGGGGGAGCCTAGGGTTTCGTCTACTGTCTTCTGCACAGAAGAAAAATGAAATGGCTTCTTCCTGTCTTGGATCTCAAGCTTCCCGAGCCTCGATCGATACAACTTCAGTGAATCTATATAAAAAAGAGAACAAAAATGGTCCCAAGGTTTGCAGAAACTCCAGAAATGGTCCAATAACGTTTACAAAAACTACGAAAATGGGGCCACTCAACGATATCATTCATCCATAGATAATCAAACTTCTAAATTTGGGGCGGCTAGGGGGCCCTAATCTTGGGTGTCTCCTAGCAAATTTTGTATGTGCTCGTTTCCACACAAGGCATCGGAAGAACACAATTTACAATCACAATCAAATATATACAATGATATAGTTAGGCATATAGGGATAAAACCGAGATGACTAGTAAAGGGGACACAATTGTGTGCATTCATTCATTCATATATATACAATGATGTAGTTTGGCATATAGGGGGTAAGTAACCAAGATGACTCATAAAGGGGACATATATGAAGCATGCTACACAATCGTGTGCATTCATTCATTCATATATAATCGAGTTTATGAGTTTAAAGGTATATCTTTTGTAAATGTGGTGGATGTGTGTATTGGGAGCCCCTTGCAATGTCCCCCCCCCCCCATTTGGTCCTTCATGTAATGCATGTTTAGGAGTGTGGATCTCCTCAATCTCTTTGTTGGTGGGAGATGTGCACTCCAAGGGTTAACTCCTCTTTGTGGATGAACCCTGGAATAATTGTCTAAGTTGGGATCGTCTACTTCCTCTCGAGCATTGAAGACTATTTGAATGTTCCTGTGAGCCTCTCTTGAATATCTAACAAGCATAACACTCCAAAGGGTGCACATGTTTATATCTTTTGTTTTGCATACATAGCCCATTGGACGAAATAGATCACCTATGAAAGCCTGCATGAAGCATACAGGTTGTAATAGAGCATGTGTTTGATTTTTTCATGTACCTCAAAATATTTCATGTGGACGATCCATTGAAAGTAATTAAGAACCTCGTAGTCATGCTTGGCGTCCTCAAATTTAATGTAGCATGCACAAAAAGGCCAGGTGATTAGAATGGCAAACATTCCCCTATTCATACAAACTCGCTTCTCAAAGTATGTACTTCACACCACTCTCTCTTGCACATCGAAGCACAAAACGCATAACTGCGTGTTTGATGTTCCTCTAATCAATCATTTCCGAGACCCATTTCAATGGGCAATTGAAGGTGATGCCCAGCCAAACATAGAACTCGAGAAGCTTGACGTGACCTCCTAGACTGATGCATGAATAAATGATATAGGTGATGGATTTTCCTAGCAAAGTGCGAGAGAAAAGAAAAGGAGAACATATAACAGGTGCAAGAGAAAAAACCAGAACGAGAGCATATCTATCATAGATATGAATTTAACCCAATCTCGATAACGTGGTTATTGTATGTACTTAAACTCAAATGGCGGATGGAAATTACACTTATTGCAAAACAGACACACTTTAGGAGACCCGGAAGTTACGATGCGCCCCGCCCTTCGCCTGCTCCGTGAAGGGTTACCGGGGGGGTGGTTTCTCGGCAATACGACACACTTTGGGAAAGATCAAGACGTACCATTGGGAGCGGGTCCTAATGCCACGTGGACAAACCGCGTGCCATGTCAGCAAACCGCGTGCCACGTGGCCTGCTCTCTCCTCTCTCTCTCTCTCTCTCTCTCTCTCTCTCTCTCTCTCTCTAGCTCGTCAGCGTCTGTGTGGGTGTGTGTCTGCAGATGAACGGAAGGTTCTTCTGATTTTCCACATATGTACAGGAAGGATCGGGTATCTCTCCTTGCGAAAAGAAAAGAATCTCGTTCAAGAATCAATGCATAGCAGAGAAGCTTGTATAGAGCTCGATCGAGTCCGGAGGAAAGTAGACGGCAACCAGTTTTCAGATAGATATATACAAAAATATATACACTGTTTCGACTTCAAGAGAAGAGTTCTGCGCAGATCGGACCGTCTTACATACGGTTAGTAATTCTCGCTTTTCTCTGTCTCTCTGTCTCTCTGTCTGATATTAGTTTTCTTTTCGCATCTCTTTTCCGTCCGTTTCTTCAGGATTTCATGAATATTTTCCTTCATCGCATATTCACTTCAAATTAAAGAAAATTTGGAGAATCGCAATTAATTGCGAGCTGCTGACTCTTTCTTTCGCATGTCTTGATCTTGATCTGCTCTTATTTGTATATCCTCAGCTCCCACAAGGAGAAAACAAAGAATATTTTTGATGACTTTCTGTTTTCTGGTTTTGTTCACTTCATTCAGTGTGACATAGCAGAAACTCATTGCAATGGCACATAAACGTCCACTTGATGATTCTGGGGGTGGCAACGATGATTCAGAAGAGAAGAGACAACGCATCAATCTGCAAAGGTTTCTTTTGTGCGCAATATTTCTTTACACGTCTGTTGATGATTTCATCTCAAGACTCAATATGCCTTTCTTTTTCTGCTGATATCTGCTTGTATTTCTCTGCCCTTTGTTCCGTAGTTCTGCGCTAGAATCTATGAAGTCAAATACTATGCAGATGTTCTGGGTAGTACTCGAACCAATGCTTCGAAGGGTGGTACTGTTTTGATTCCCTCATCTTTATAAATTTTCCACTCTTCGTTTTAAGTTCATTTGAAAATACCACAACTTATGCATGAAATGATGGGCGTTTATGAGAAAATACCACAATTTGAAGGAACTCTGTGGTACAGAATTGATATATATTATGTCATATGTTGCTTCCTTTATAAATGTCAAACTAGCAAGCTTAAAGCTTTTTGATCAATGTTTTGGTGAATGAAGATTTTATGTACCAAACAATTGAACGTTTTACTCTCTTCTCATAGACACCCTACTGAGGGCGAATTGGGTGAGGGATTGTCAAGCACTCTGGGGCTGCTGAACTCATGTATCTAGACTCAGCGAACTCTCACTCACCTCTCTTGAAGGCCATCCTCACCAAGAAACCAGTGCCTTGTTAAGGCTTAAGTGTTAGGCGATATTAACAGGTAGAACGAGTACAAGTTTATAGACTTAACCACACTTTGATTGATTAAGATTACTGACACACATGATAGAGAGGGATGGAGGGAGAGAGATATTAGAGTTTGGCCCAAAGAGCACTTAATGCTAATCTCTCAAAAAGTATGAGAGGGAGAGCTCTAGCTTTGGATATATTGGAGAAACAACTGAATCAACTTGCTTTTAAAGTCTAGCTAGGTGTGAACACACATGATTATTCTGTTTTTGAGCTGGGGCTGATGCCTCTCTTTCATCTGGTTTCTATGTTACTGTTCGCTCTGAGGTCCTCTGATGATCGAGAGTGATGGTTCATTTGTGCATGACCAAATTCCATCGTGGTTTTAATTACATGGTTGAAGCATACAAAAACTACCGCCCTTGCGATACTTCCTAGATGCACTGTCTTACACTGACCAATTCAGAATTTAATGTATTCATTAGACGATATCTCATTCAAATAGGAACTAGGACATGGAGCTAGGAACAAAGACAACCTTCTATTGAAATAATCTTCTCCATATCATGAATAATGGATTCATACTTTGCATTCAGTATATGGATATCCATTTGTCTAATGCTCTGAGATCTGGCAATGGACAAATCCACACTTCATTCCATTTGCTGGAGATGGAGATAGGTAGGGTTAAAGGTGTATCTCATATGAAAGGATATGGTAGCTCTGCCTTATAGTCCCACTCATGTGAAACATAGGTTTTTAGATTTTTCTTGGAAGTAAAAGAAAATAATGCTCATAGGGTAATGTTCTACTATTGGAATACCTATGGAATGCACATTTCTTGTAAAAGAGAATTAGCAATGCTTTAAAACGAACATTGCTATTATTGTTTCTCTACCAATTGCCTGAAATATCAAATTTATAGAGAAGTTACCCCCTGTGGTACATTACTCAAGAATAATGTACCACAGGGGGTAACTTCTCTATAAAAATGCATGTGGGTATAATATCACATTACTTGAATCAAATTTAAAATGCAATTCGTATGAAAGGGAAATATCTAGACTTGGAATGGACAACAAGATTTTAACTGCTTTTTCCTACATTTATGTGAATCTCTCATTTGAGAGGAGTGCCTCCTCTTGTACATTTATCGTACGAATCAAATTGGAGTAAGTACTAAGTATAAGCATGCAAGAGTGTAAAAAAAAGAACATAGATATTGTGATATTTGAAGAACTTGTTAAGACCATACACAGATGATATTACCACCTTCTTAGGTGGAGACTGTTTAACTGTAGTATTCTTACACGGTATAAATTATAGTCAACTACACTCATGTTATGAAATGGTATACCATCTCTAGTATGAATAGACTTCAAATCCATTTAATGAGAAGAAATTAAACTTCATATGCGGATTAATATTTCTATATGTAGAAATATATAGAGGATCATCATTAACTCACAAAAAAACACATGGTTTATGTGTTAAAATAACTACTAGACGTCTTTTAATTATGTGACCTGAACTTTGTAATGTTGTGTAAATTAACACTGAAGATGCTATAAAGAAAACTGTCGTGATTTAAGAGCCCCATTAGGATCCTTTGAGAAAGCTAATGAACTAAGCTGCCAGTTTGAAAGATAAAAGCACTTCATGGACAAGAATCTTGTAGACCATATTCTTTGCTCACAATCATTTACCGTACACATGTGATGGCACTTGCTGGGATATTTCATATTTTAGTATTCATAGAAGAATGTGGACAGATGCACAACATGGATATGCAATCAGTCAATGACTCATGTGAATGTTTTGGAGAAAGAGGGGTTTACTAATATCTTTATGATATGGCTCTTACACATTTCATCTGGATAAATCCATGGAAAAGCTTATAGTAGGCAGTGGATAAAGACTTGATAAATGCAATTTCATAGCTGAATTGTGAGAAAAAAGCTTCATCTAGAACATATGAGGTTTTCACAATACTAAAAGTACATCTGGCTGGAAAAATGCTCTACTTTGGCATTTTTCTAGCATAGCTATTCCTTTTTATAAAGATGTTTTTTATTTCTCGACCAAAGAAGGGAATACTTGCATAGGAGTTATACTCTGGGCATATTTAATTATGGATAACGGTAGTAAAAGAGTCTTGGTTTTAAATTGTTAAATAAGTCAATTGTGGATTGTGGATCAGGTGAGTGAAGAAGTGGAGCGAGTCATTACCAAATATCTTCCTTCTCAAAATGGATTAAGGTGCTCTTGCTGCTCTTGTCCGTTTTGCTGAGCATGCATTATCTTCTGTAATTTCTTATTGGCACCTGTATCAGCTTCCTCTATTGGTGTTCTTTATTCATAGCAGGTTACCATCAAAGCAGCTTCAAGGCTCAGAATCTGCATCATTGCGGCTGCAGTTCCAGAACAGGCTAGCACAGCCACTGTACACTGGTCGCAGGGTGGAAGGAGAGAATGCGAATTCAATTCAGGTGTTTTTGCAAGATGCAAATACAGGTAGCATAGTAATTATCGAGGATGAATCAGCAGTCAGATTAGACATAGTTGTTTTAGAAGGGGATTTTTCTAATGATGACAAGGAAGACTGGAGTTCAGAGGAGTTTGAGAACTATGTAGTCAAAGAGCGAGAAGGTAAACGCCCCCTTCTTACAGGTGATCTTTCAATACAACTGAAACAGGGAATAGCCACTCTTGGAGACCTCATATTCACAGACAATTCAAGCTGGATTAGAAGCAGGAAGTTTAGACTTGGAGTGAAGATAGCAAGTGGGTGCCTTAATGGGTCTAGAGTTCGAGAAGCAAAAACAGAGCCATTCTTTGTCAAAGATCATCGTGGACAGTGTAAAGAATCTATTTATACTGCTGTTGAAATGATACAATTTTATATAAACGATTTGATTTGTTGCTTAGTCCATATATATTGTAATAGGATTAAATTCCTAATGTTCCTCATCTGTTCTAGGAGTCATGGTTCAATAAATTCAACCTTCCGTTGCTATAGGATGTGTACACCCAACTATGTCTTTTGCGTCCAATGCTGATCATGCTTAAACATCTTTGCGAATTTTATGCTAGAAAATGGCAGTTTCCGCTTGTGTGTGTTTACTCTTTTTGCAAAGTAGATATAAACCATTTTTGGCTTTTTAATGTTTGTTGAATATTGTATTTAGTCTTATAAATAATAAAGCTTCAATTCTAATGGACAGTGTACAAGAAGCATTATCCTCCAAATCTAGATGATGATGTATGGCGATTGGAAAAGATAGGTAAAGATGGTGCCTATCACAAAAGGTTGTGTGAACTTAACATCAACACAGTGAAGGATTTCCTTATAAAATATTCAATTGGGCCAACAAAACTTCGTGAGGTTAAAAATATGTTCTTTCTTTGTATTGTTGTGGTACTAATAACATTAGTTTTAAATATTTTATTTGTGCATTATTAAAGGAAAAGAATATCATCACCATATATTACACACTCATATATTTTTTGTTGTCAACTTATTGCAGATATTTGGAACAACAATGTCAGGGAAAACATGGGATTGCATAATTGAACATGCAAAGACTTGTATTCTGACTGACACTCAACATGTATTTTATCCTGATGAGAGCCATTCCATTGGAGTCATTTTAAACACAATATATCAACCTTTAGGAATAGTTAGAGATGGAACTTACATCCATTCAAGTTATTTGTCAGATACAGAGAAGGTCTGTGCAGTTCTTTTTTTTGTTTTGTTTTGTGTACTTCAACTGATGTTAACTGATATATGCGGCAGTTTTAAATAGGTAAGGAAATGTTTCTTTTCTGGTAATGACAGAGTTTGCATATCTATATTACAAACTGATGTTGTAGTGTGCAAGCTTGTGGAAAGAGTTTCAAACACGAGGAGCAATGTAAACATACTCGATTCAGTCATGTACATGCAATTCAGTCATTAAGCTGGGTTGGTTGCTGGTAGATAGTCTTCCAACCAATGCACAGCTTCACAATGGTGAGAAAGGAATGAAGCCATTCATGGCTAATGTTTCGCTTCCATTGCCTCGTGAGGGAGGGATTTGACCTATTCTTCTGGGCCATGAACACTTATGATAACAGATGTTTGGGGCTCTTTTTACTAGTGGTTCTTTAATTTTGAGAGGTTTTCCTGTGGATTAGGCAACCAGAAGGGACTTCAGAAGGCCCGGCCAAGATACCTCAGAGCAAGCTCAACCAACATCTCATGTTGGTGACCAAGTTGTTTAGCCAAGATTAGTTACTAGTCCACAGAGCCAATTTCTTTTCCACTGGCTCCATTTGGCTTTCAGCAAGTTCAGATTCAATATGCAGCAGTTCTGCACGTTCTACCGTGCAGGGGAATGTTTGCTTGCCTGCAGACCAGGATTATAGCAAATAGATAGAATGTATCTACATTTTGTTAACTCTAGACACCCAAGGAATGTGCCTCAGCACATAGAAGACAATTCATGAATTGGAGGATATGTAGTGGTGGGACATTGCTTGACTGAGTAGTCCGTTCTGTTTAATCTAGACACCCCCAAGGTATGTGCATTAGCACATAGAAGAGAATGCATGAATCAGAGGATATGTAGTGGTGGGACATTGCTTGACCGAGTAGTTCAGTGTGTTCACTCTAGACACCCAAGGTATGTGCGTCAGCACATAGAAGACAATGCATGAATCAGAGGATCTTCCTGATGCTTCACCAGGGATAGTGATGTCAATTAATGTACTGTGGTATCATCCCATACGAGAGTTCATGGGCTGATCCACACACGTTCTTACTTTCTGATATATATGCATATACATACATATATTAATCCGTAGATACGTTATATTTTCCACATTACGTCAAACAATAATCTGTACTTCATTGTACTTTTATCACAACCTAGCTACATAGGGAAGGTACCTAATTCATGTGCAATTTCATTCAGCTTTGTTTCTTCAGACATTCTATAATATTCACGTGGATGTAAGTTTTGGTTTCATAGGTAACGTTGGTCTTTTCAAGACATGAATATAACTGTTCATTACATTCTTCGCACTTCTCGCTACCCAGGGGTACTAATGTGAGCCACTTATCGATAGATGTAGTGTGAGTGTGCATCCTGTGCATGGTGCCTGTTCTTTAATCTTTACTTTTCTTATTATGAGAGACCTCATATCAGATCATAAGGTCATTTTGGCCTTTTCATGCTACAACATAACATTTCGTTTTTCTGTCGCTTGTCCGTCTTCCTGTAAGGTGATCCGAGTAGGCATAATCAAAGTGGACCATGAAAGGTAGTGGATCAGTTGCATGAGATGAGTCGCTATACATTGGACTCACTACAAGCTGTAATTATCTATTATCAGGCCCTCTTATATGAATACACATCTCACTCATGCTCTTTGTAGTGTCAGAAAGCACGATAGCACCTCTTCAGATCAGTCAAACATTAAGAGACAGATATGCACACCAAGGCATAGAGGAATGAATCTTTCAATTGTGCAATCTAGAGATTGAATCAGAAGAACGTTGTAGCTGATCCTGGAAGTTTCTGTGCGTTTTTTAGCAGCTAATTATGAATGCCATTAATAATTTAATTGCTTCTGCAAAAATGTTTTATAATTATAATTAGAAAACAAATTATCTGAGTCATATGGCTTTTGCAGGTATATATGGATAGATTGGTTCAAGATGCACACAATGATCTGAACAGTATCCAGCAACTTCCATCAAGTGTGAAATATGAAGATCCAGACAGCATTGTTAGAAGTATATTCTACCACCTATTTATATAATATTATAAGTTTTAGAATTGATCTCTGATCAATTGGGCCGTGTTTTAATAATTCACTAATCCAATAACAAGCATTTTCAAGAAATATTCACCCACCTGCCATCATATTTAGGTTTATGACTTACTGGTTTTGCTTCAGTCTCTATGCAAGTTTCCTAGCATTTCGTTTGAGATGTTCAGTGGACCTTGCATATACACTCATTTTCCAATTTCTAACTAATATTCACCCAACCACTTCAATATTAAGGTTCAGCTAATTTCCTGCTGTTTTGTGGTTATGGATTCTTGGACTTGATTGTTTATTTATGTTTGTGCAGGTGGACAGGCTAGTTCAGTCAGTGATGCCTTTTCGTGGCATGATTTGCAAGGACAAGGAGGTGAAATGTTTTATGAGAATTCGGCAACCACCACTTCAACACATGACAGCTGTAATGCACTACAGAATGATATGACAGCATCTGCAACTGGGGTTGATATATCTCGCTTGCTATACAGTAATGTTTATTCACCTGGGACATTTGAATCCCTCTTTGCATATGAAAACTATAACACCCCCAACCGATCAGTGTATGATGATAAAGAAGCACGGGCAGTAGCATATTCAGGAAGTGATGAAGTGCTTCTTTCAAATGTAAATACAGGGCGCTTTTCCAGCTCTGCGATCCAAAGAGATCTCATAAATTCTATATCAACCAACAACCATCCAATCAGTTTGCATCGAAGGCCTTACATTGGCTGGATAAAATTGAAGGCAATTTTAAAATGGTGTTATTTAATGAAAGCTTCTAGAAGGAGAGTGCATGTACAGCAGTTGGATTGATGTTTGAGTAGTTTTCTAATCAATGTTTTTTTGATATTGTTTCTGGAATTTAAACCGCGGTTGAAATATCTTATTGCAACGAGAAAATATGCACTATTGTGTATGTTACATCAATCTTGGTTGCTGTGAATTTTGAATGGGGGTGTAATGTGTGCCAACGCATCTCTTTCACTTATTTCAATCCCTATCCCCTTTTTGGTCATTTAGCATATGTTGTATATGTTGATGAAGAGAAGTATATGTCGCGGTGTATTCCTTCTTTCTTCTGTCAGAGGTATTGAAGATGATTCCAGGTTATCCTGATGCATTGTAGAATCAATGGCCTTCTTGTTACTTTGGCATATAAAATGACGATTTCCTGCATTTAACAAAGAAGAAGGAAATTGATGACTCAGGTGATTCAACAGTTTCACTTGCGCATCCCCCATTGTATATTTAATCAATGGATTCGAAGGGGTTTTGACCTTTTGTAGCCAAGTGTAGAGATAGCTTATGGAGTTTCGAAGGGCATTAAACAATACCTCCATCATCATCCAAAATATTTGTATCCCAAGTTCAATAGATTAATTTTTAATTTCCTGCACAGTTGTTTCTAAACAACCTTTTTAAATTCCCAACAGATTGTATAAGTGTAGACAAATAAGCCTATTGGAAGCTTATGTTGGTAATAGTTATGCATATATTCATTTGATTCTTGTTATTGATGAATTTGAAAAGGTGTTATGATTCAACCTACAAGGATAAGCTAACCTTTGTGGGTCTTATCTCTAACATCAAATTAAATTAAATTTAGAATAAATGACCGGCTAGTACTGCATGCAGTAGAATCAAACGATTCAACAACTAGTAGTAGTGTATCGATAAGTATTTTTGGATTACGCAACTAATACCTGTAGTAGCTGTTATAATAGCATAAAGATAGGGATGCTGAAAGTAGGGAAAACAGATTCTAATGAAAGGTGGGATTGAGGAAACTGAAAAATGATGATATAAAGAAACAAACGGAAATTTGGTTAGAGCAAGGATAGGGAATGAAGAAACATAAGCAATGAAGATGAAAGAGAGAAACAACAAAAAGAAAAGGTAAGGGTAGGGAATGAAAAGAGAAGTGAAGAAACATAAGCAATGAAGATGGAAGAGAGAAACAACAAAGAGAAAAAGTAAGAAATAAACCAAGGTGCAAAATACAAGAAGGTTCTTGTTTGGAACGAAAGAAAGATAGAAAGTTTGCAAGACAAATGGATGGTAGAGGTGTGAAGTGCATAAATGAGACGGGTAAAGCATGGAATTGTAGAGTATTTATATGCTTAAGAAGATACTCTTAGTATTCATATGCAATAGATATCGTGGGTTGATGGTAGAAGCATGTTGATCTCTATTGTCGCCTTGTTTGTCGTTTAGAGAGAATATTAAATTGAGTATAGAGGCTTGTTTTGGTAATTATGCGTTATTATGAACGAGATCCACATTCGTGCAACAAATTTGCTCAATGCTATCAAGACATTGCATTCACAAATTTACGTTGGTTTCTCTTCGTGCAAGCTAAGATATGTGAATGTATTTCTATTTTCTTGGTTGGCAAACAATGCTTGCCACTTCAGCCATCGAGTTGTATTTGTCTCAACTTGGTTGTCTATGTTTTCTTCATTGTGTGTTATGTACAAAGTATTTGTGTATTGGCACTAAAATGAAGTCGTCTAATATTGTCGTAAGTGCACTATCTTTTACATTGTGTGGATGATGAGAAACACATCATAACTAATCAACATGGGTCTATAACGCTTCATGCCTCTCATCATAACTAATCAACATGGGTCTATAACACTTCATGCCTCTAGGAGCGTGTCTTTAGATATCACATACATTCTTAAGATGGGCTTCATTATTATATGGAATGTATTAGACTTTTTGTATAAGACCATATTCGTGCGCCTTGAGATGCCAGGAAACTCACACAGTGCAAGGTCCACACAATGTGGTATGTTCATACTTATTACAATGTTATTCTAAAGTGTTTGCCACTTTTGCTAGTATTATAACAAACCGATATTTTAAATTTTAAAGGGAACTCTGACAAAAGCTTCATTATTCAAATTTATAGGTAACTGTGTTGATATTGGGTGTGGAAATTAAGCAAAATGAATTGCACCCAACAAAGCCATGTGATCTAGAAGTTCAAAATTCAAAGGCTAAAGTTGGATGCTCTCATGAATCTCAACGTACGTGAGAGAACCTTGTAATGCAAGGGATCCAATCGCGAGTTCATTCGATCCACTTTATCGGGGGAAATGCCGAGAGGAAATAGTGAGATGAAGTATTTGGCCGATCTTGGAAGTTTTGAAGACGGCTTGGGGGATATTCTCATTGTCGTGACCTGGGGTGGGCGGACGGGGGAGAGAGAACAAGGGAGTGAATTGGAGATGAGAAGGCCCCCGAAGACTCATACGAATGAGATTCTGTATCATTGTGTCCGGAAGGAAGGCCCCCCCGAAAGAAGACATAAGACAGGAATGAATGAGAGAGATTCTGTGGTTTGTCCGGACGCCCACAATGACTGGTCTTCTTGAATGGACACGTGGCGGTGCTCCACACGCGTTTTCATTTTGTTTCTTCCTTTGGCTTTTCTTCTTCTAAGTTGTCTTAGTATGTATCAACAACATACACACACATATATGTTCTGTCTTTTACTCTCTCTCTCTCTCTCTCTCTCTCTCTCTCTCTCTCTCTCTCTTAGTCTTCCTCTTCCTCCGCCTTCAAAAGGAAAAGAAGAAATCCAAGAGAAAAGAACCTGCACATAAAACCAGAAAACAGAGGCATTAGAGAGAGACTCTGAGAGAGAGAGAGAGAGAGAGAGAGAGAGAGAGAGAGAGAGAGAGAGAGGAAAGAAGAAGTCTGCCTCTGCGCGCTCTTCGACTTACGCAGTTACGTGCAAAACGACCCAGTCTCTCTCTCTCTCTCTCTCTCTCTCTCTCTCTCTCTCTGTTTTCGCAGAAAGCTTCTTCATCTTAGCCATGGAAAACCCTCTCTCTTGTACATAAAACCTGCCTCAATTTCTCACTCTCACAAATTTCCCTTCATAACCCATCTCGGTTCTCTCTCTCTCTCTCTCTCTCTCTCTCTCTGTTCTTCACCTTTGTTATCTTCCATCTTATTATTTCTAAAGCCAAACACTGATCTAAAGAAACTCTGTTCTCCCTCTCCCTATTCGTCTTCTCTGAATAAAACCAGAGCTTATATTATATTTACTGTGCAATTCTTTCTCTCTCTCTCTCCCCCACACAGACATACACACACACACACACTACACACATACACACACACACACACACACACACACACACACACACCCACACCCACACCCACACACACATACATACACACTCAGACACACGCAATGAGTATTTTTCTTCTTCTTCTACCTCTCTCTCTTCTCGCCTTCATCTCTTCTTCTACACAAGCGCAGACATTCAACAACATCTCGCAGACTTGCAACTCGAGTGTCGGGATCATATACAAACTCGAATCGATCACAAGGTCTTATCCATATGTAACCGACCTTACAAAACAACCCTATGCTTTCAAGGCCACGCTAGACATCTTCAACGCAGGGGAAGAAGACTTAAAAGGATGGGACATATTCATCAATTATGTGAATGGGGAGATCCTCGTCGATGCCGGAGGATCCCTAGTGGCAGATGGTTCTTCATTTCCTTATAATGCTAGCAATGGTGTTATATTGACCAGTTCAGGGACGCTTAAGACAGGTATTGAGACGGCCAATGATTTCTCACAAATGGGTGTTAGCCTCAGTTTGCTGGGTACCGAGTTTGGGAAGAATGAGAGCTCTTTGCCTACTAATATAACTCTCCTTGATTCGAGTTATGAGTGTTCAAATCCCGTTACTTCTATACCAGGTCTGTGTTTCTATATCCATTGGTCATTGTTTAACAAAAGAACAGTGTTTTCTAACGTTTTCCAAAAATAAGATGTATATTTTCAGGCATCAGTAATAAGGACTAACATTAATTTATATTTCGGCCGTGTCTAATGTTTCTTTTATCCATTCTCATGATAACCATTTTCCTGAATTCTTAGGTGCAATATTATTTTTTGGTTAAATTGATCAAAATACCACCAAAATGATTTAGTGTCTAATGTTTCTTTTATTCTTTCTCATGATAACCATTTTCCTGAATTCTTAGGTGCAATATTATTTTTTGGTTAAATTGATCAAAATACCACCAAAATGATTTAGTGTCTAATGTTTCTTTTATTCATTCTCATGATAACCATTTTCCTGAATTCTTAGTTGCAATATTATTTTTTGGTTAAATTGATCAAAATACCACCAAAATGATTTAATTGCTCACTGAATTTATCATAATGCACACCCTTCACAAAATTTAAATGATCAAATTACCTTTTCTTTCTCTTTCCTTTTTCCTCACACTCCTACTTCTTGAAAGCTCCTTTGACAATGCCTTCTCTTCCCTCTTATCAACAATATTCTTCTTGTCTCTAAAACACTAGGGTGTCAGTGAATTGTAGAATAGGTTTTAGTGTCTGTGGAAACTATGGAAACTACGATCCTAGTGAAGAGGGGGAGTCCAGCAAGATAATGCGAAGTGAAACAAAAGGGTAGTTTGATCATTTCACCGTTTCAAGGTATTGTTTTGTTTCAAGGTGTAGGTACAAAATGTCGTCTTTTTTTGTTGTTGTTGTAACACCATTGCTATTCCTAGGTGAGTGGGTAGATTCGTCAATTCTCTAATCATATTTTGAATCTTGATGCATATGCTTTCCATAGGCCGGGTGTTTTCATTTACTAATACCAATCATTTCTTTTTCTTATAAAACATCTTATGCCTTTGTGGTGTTTTGATTGATTGTTTTTTATTTACTGATTGCCATTTTGATGCGTCAATGGTAGTTCTTAGCTTGATCACTTCTTTTTGGTTTTGGTGGTTCAGTTTATTTTTTATACTGTTTTGATTGCCTCAGCACTTTGGGTCAGAGTTGTTTTGTTTTCCGATACCTTGGTTTTTGCACTGTTTTTGTTCTCTTTCTGATGCTATTTTGTTTTCCTAGACCATTCCAATTTCATTACAAGTCTTTTGTTGCAGGTGGAAATTTAGATCCAATGTCTTGCTCCCTGATTTACAACTACGCACACCACTCTTCTGCATTCAAGTCTTGTTGTTACACATTTAAATAATAACTTGATAATTGGTTCTTGTATAGGAGGCTGTAATTGTGACCTGTATATTTATATAAATATATATTCAAGTATTTTATTCCTGACTTGTGCAGATGGAACCATTCAAACATGTTGTACTAAAGTGAACTCTACAATTGTGCTAGCACAAAATACATATTTGCCACGATATACAGGTGATATCACTATCTCTTATGATGTGCTCAAAGCTGCAGCAAATCAATACTCGGCACAGGTTACTATGTCAAATGATAACCCAACTGGGAGGTTGGACTATTGGAACTTACAATGGACTTGGGAGAATGGAGAATTCATCTATTCAATGCGAGGTGCCACCACCACTGACCAAGATCAAAATGAGTGTATCTTCGGAGATGCTGGAACATACTATGCTAGTGTGGATTTCTCTCAAGTCACTAGTTGTACGATAAGCCCAACCATCATTGATCTAGACCAATATAAAGCCAATGATTCAACAGTAGGGAAACTTGACTATTGTTGTCGGAATGGAACGTTATTGCCGGCTCTTCAAGACCCGACAAAGTCAAAGTCAGTATTTCAGTTACTTGTGTTCAAGCTTCCTCCTCAGAATCAGAATAGCACACTTATCGATCCTCCTATAAACTGGAAACTGAATGGAACATTCAATGCGGATTATACATGTGGGCAGCCGAGATTGGTTGAGCCAACTGTTTATGCCGATTCGAGCACTCCCCAGAGGTCAACATCAGCAGTTATTACCTGGCAAGTTACGTGCAACCTGACTGTGACGCCACCACCGATCCCAAAATGTTGTGTATCTTTCTCAGCTTATAACAATGCATCAGTCGTGCCTTGCAAGACATGTGCATGTGGCTGTAGTGCTGCTCAAACTTCTTCTTCTACATGCAATTCATCGGCTGAAGCTTTATTGATTCCAGTGGAGCTTGCCACTGTGCCGGGTGTGAATCGAACCGCGAAGACTCTTGCATATTATGAGCTTAATCAATGGAATATCCCTCAAGTACTACCATGTCCTGATAATTGTGGAGTTAGTGTGAATTGGCATCTTGTGTCAGACTATACCGATGGCTGGAGTGCAAGAATGACTATTTTTAATTGGCAAGGGTTGCAGTTTTCTGATTGGTCGGCTGCAGTTGAGCTTGGTTCAGTTGTTTATCCTGGATTCCAACAAGCGTATAGTTTTAATTATACGAATACGGGTAACAATACTGTCTTGTTATATGGTCTAGCAGGGCTGAACTATCTGAATGGGATATATGACAATTATCCCGGGATTCAGCAATCAGTTCTATCATTCACATTGCAAGGAGTGTCTGGTAATGTAACAACACGAGATTATTATCCAACAAAGGTCTTCTTTGATGGGAATGAGTGTACTATGCCAGATATATTACCTATAAGTTGTGCTCAAGAGGTTCTTCCGAGCATGCTCTGTGTAATCATTATACTTTTATTTCTTCGACTTCTGTAAGACATGCACTGCTTTTACACACAATCAGTTTTGGCTCATTAGAGACTATGTGTTCATATCAGAGCAGGAGATTCACTTTATTCTTTGTAAATAACATATGACCTGGTTAAATAAAACATTAATGTTTCGTGGTGAGCCTTGGTGTGTATGGGATGTAAAGGTAGTCTTGCAATAAATAATAACACGATTTGAGCTCTGGTGATAGCATGATTTTGACATTTTATGTAGTCTTGTCACAGCACAGAAGTTTGATTTTCTAACCTTGTTAAGGGGATCTTCATGACTACTTTATCATGATAACTTGCGACTACTTCATCTCTTCATTTTTGTAAAAAAATCATTATAGATGAAAATTTCCAAGCAATGGGTTTCAAACATAGAATTTTGCGCAAAGGTTTTAACCTCCTTTCAAAAATACAAAACTACGAAATACTTTACAGTTTGAATATCTCTTCATTTGGTGCCATCTTCCTTGACAAAGACCAAGTTAGCACAGGATAGTGTCATTGCAATACAACACCCTTGTGCATTCAAATATAAGAAGGAACATGGTAGAACACTTGTGCATTCAAATATAAGAAGGAACATGGTAGAACATACAAGCCCAAAGATTCTGTTCATTTAGTAACATTGATCATTAAACAATATTGTCATCAACATAAATAATATTATCTTGTCCACTTGACTATCATCACCCACAATCTTACTTTTTCTTGGTGTGAAACAAAGAATTATGTCACCACAATTTTGAATAAAAGAGATCAGAAGAAATGCACAGCAATAACAAATCATGAGAAATGCTAAGTAATAACAGATTATGAGAAATGCACAATTAGCTATATATTATACTGTTGAATTTTGAATTAGTGGACGATATATTACTGGAAAAGAATTTAGAGATTATAGTAGTTTACTGAGGTTGGGCATAGGAATTTAGAGATTGTAGTAGTTTTCTTGGTGTGGAACAACGAATTATGTCACCACAATTTTGAATGAAAGAGATCATGAGAAATGCACAGTAATAACAGATCATGAGAAATGCACAATTAGCTATATATTATACTGTTGAATCTTGAATTATTGGACGATATAATACTGGAAAAGAATTTGGATATTGTTGTAGTTTACTGAGGTTGGGCATAGGTAGGCCACGAACTTGTTATAGTTGGGCCTTCTACCATAAAAAAATTTGAATCAAAGGTGAGGAGGATAATAAGTTTGATCCTCTCAAATGTATAGGAATTAACAGATGTGAGCAAGGTAAGGGTTTCAAGACAAAGAAACCAATCACATCCTTTCAATTGACTGGAATTGGCAAAAACAGGATTTGTTTCTGAGATCAGAAACCACGAATGTGTGTTGTTGCTACATCCATCTCTTTGATGACTTTTGAATGGAGACAGCTGGAGCCGCCGATTGCCGGGGAATTGTGGCTTTCGCATAGCATTCGACAGTGCCCCCTTCCGAAGAAACTAGCGCATAAAGCAATTAATGGATCAATCAGTGGCATTATTATAGATAATGCAACATAGCATTCATAATTTACTACTTGCAGAAGACATCAGAAGATAGCAATTGAGCATTCGCAAGCAAAGAGATACGAAACCAAACATTCACCACACAACATAGTATTTAAGGCAAACATAGAAATAACCCGAATTATACACAACATAGCATTCATATAAAGAATTGAAAGTTTCGCATGACTATTCCCCATACATGACATTAGTATCAATATGCAACCAAACATTGCTTTGTCATGATCTAAAGATGAACCATAACATTAACATAGACATGAATAGTTATCCTAATATATAAACAGTAGATCAATGGCAATGGGATGCAATATAGTATGCATACCTGCTATGAGCTTTGCCTCAAGTGTAGTGCTGCTCACATTTCTTGTTCCTGCTGCTTTCTTTGCATGGGAACCAGTCAAAGAAAACCTCCTTGATCGCCTTACAGCACTATTTGTATTAGCATCCACTTTGAACAATGTATTCGGAGATTGTTTGGTGGTAGCCAACCTAACAATAGCAACAAAAAACACCATTATTCACAATTGCTCATTCTCTCTGTAAAATGGTTTCCATTTTGTCGTTCACTGTATATATTGATTATGCTCATTCACTCTATTAATGTCCCTCTCATTTTGTCGTTTTCCATTTCATTCTGTAAGCTACAGAAATTACCTCTTTTCTGCACTTTTCTTGTTTCCCTTCATTTCCTGGACAGATTCAGATGTGGCAATAGCAACACTAGGGTTTGCCCCTGGTTTCGGACATGTTTCATCATCTTCAGAACACTCACTGGCAGCACTTTCCTCCACTTTTAGATCGTTTTGCCCAGTGAATAGAGGGGAATCCATGTCTACTTGTTTGGAGAAGTGTTTTAAATGCGATCCTTGTAGATGTAGAGGTCTATCTTCATTATCCTTTCTTCCACTATTGAATACCATGGTAACCCCTTCAGGTACAAATTTCTCTGCGGGTGTGGAAGCTATCGCAGAAGATTCTCGAATGTCAGTTCCTTTCTTCATTGGTGATTCTAGCAAACTCTCTCTTCGGATCTTATTCTTGCTTGTGACTCGGCTGGAGGAAATTACTTCCAATTCATGACCAGGAGAACTCAAGTGTTCTGTGTAAGCAATAGCTTGCCTAGGAAGCTTGACTGCTTTCCGTTTACATGAATCCTCGTCTGGCTTTTGTTTTACATAATCTTCATCCATAAAGTCATTATCAAAGACACTCGGAGAAGATATTTCTACACCTGAAGCATGTTTTTGTACTGTATTGATATTGAGTGGGCTTGGCCGAACCTGATAATACATAATGTGCACTTTACAATTGGAACAATCAAAAAATTCATACATGCAAAGAAAATGTACACATCCTTACATCCGAATTTCGCACCTCTTCCAAGGGCTGTCTTCGTTTGCCTTGTCCACTCTGTCCCGTCTGTTGTGGCATAAACTCCCCACTTGTTCTCATCTGTTGAATCTGACCAGGTGAACACCCAGACTTCAACTTGCCCTTTTCGTGTACACTATCAATTGGTTTTATTTTCATTTCCTTGGGTATTCTTTCTGCTTCTACATCCTTCTTCGCTAGAACATCTTTCAAAAATGCTATCTGGACAAATGATTAAACATGTCAATTTCTAAACTCAATGTGGTGTACAGAATGATTTTAGATGGAGTCAAAGGAGATTAGACTGCTTTGCCTGATCCTTAAGATCTCGAACTTCTCCGCTCTCTTTGTGTGACTGAGCAGCACCCAGTTCCACTGTAGCCACCCTTTCTGCGAACTTTAAGGTGCTTACTGTTTCAGAATATGATTCTTCGTCTGGACTTACATGCACAAACATAAGAGTTTTGGCTTGACCACCTACAATAAATTAGAAGAAAATTTACTGTTAACCAAAAAAGACATACCAAGAGCTTTCAATTCACTCTACTTGCAATCATGCCTTGAACTAGTTCTACCTAAAGAATCTTGAAGCAACTGTGTCAACTTGCTGTTTCTGTAGGGAACATGAGCAGTCTTTTGGGCAAGCGCAGCAATAACATCACCCAAAGCAGAGAGGGATTTGTTAATGTGTTGAGCTTCTTTCAACCTATCTCCTGTCACCTCTGACTTGTCGACTCTCTCACTTCCTGCGAGGTCGACCAGGTGAAGACATCCACGAAGGATAGCTCCAGATCCTAGGTCTGTACCTCTCACATGCACTGTCAAAACACTGTAGTGCAAAATATGATAACGTGAGGACAATGCTTTCTTGAAGATCTCGGTCTCAAAACAGGCCTTTAATAATTTCAAACCTGTGAGATCGACTGCTTCGGTCATTTAAGGCAGTAGAACCCACTGCACGATTCTTATGCCCAAGATTCATGAATTCCATAACATCTTCGGTACATTTAACAGACAGCATCGTGGCATCTGGGACATTGAGTCCGTTTTGTTGAGAATTATTCCGAATCTCTAACGTTTTATTCAGTTAAGGCTTTTCAACCACATAGCTAGCATACAGTTATAATAAGCAATTATCTACATAGCAAGCATGCATCAAACACATAGCGTGATGTGCTGCCTCTTCCATCCCGAAGTAACGGCATTTTCAAACTAGGCTTCTAAAAACATAACCTTACCGTGACAAGCGTTCAAGAGCCAACAAAAGCTACTTTCTCAATGAGGAAATTTCCAAATTAAAACCTATGGTATATAAACCAACATGAAACCATGGAAAGGATATTTTTTGTTAGAACCATCAGAACACAGAAGATCCCGCACTTGTTCGTTATAAATCTCCATCATTTGAACTCCAACTTCATACTTCATAAACCCATCCCTTTTCTGAGATAGTTCAAATAGATCATTTAGTGCTCGAAAATTCACACCCCAGTCATTTGGTGATGGGTTGTTTGGGCCCGTCTGCAAAAGTTGCATATGTAATTTGAGAAGAATTCAGCAAGAGGAAAAGGACAACCGATGTCTCAACACCTATCTGAATGCTATAAACTAACCATAGTGAAGGTCTTCCCGGATCCAGTTTGGCCATAAGCAAAAATGCATACTTTGAAACCGTCCAAAACCGACCTTATTAGTGGTTGCGTGTCGAGGAAAACTTCCGCTGCAATATACCATTCCTTAATATAATACAAGACTTTAAACATCTGTACATTCCGTTTCTAGTCAAAACTCATACAAGGACCTACCTTGTCCTGCAGTGGGTCCAAACACTTTATTGAATTTGAAGAGTTTGCGTTGATCTTTCCCTTGTTTGTTGGGGTGTGCAATCATTATGGATCCTTTCTCTCCCACAAAATCCACTGTGCTATGACTGTCACTTTGTCCTGGCAAAAAGGGCCTTACCCTACAGTATACCCTGATATTTCCTGGGATTCAATCACAATAGAATGTTCTTAAGCAATCCACATGTTCTGTAAGCTGTCCTACGTGAGATTGAAGAATTACCTTTCAGATCTTGAACTTGGTTGTAAAGCTCTCTATTCTCAGCGACTACTTTGTGGTATTCAGCGGCAGCTTGAGCAAGGCCATGGAGTTTGGTATCTGGCGCATTCATTATAAATCTCAGAACAAAGGCCCAGTTTCACAAAAATTTCCATCCAAAACATTTCGAACTAATCAATAGATCATACCAGCAGCTTCCATTTCCTTTCTCCATTGCTCTTTAGCATCCTCTATCTCGTCCCTGGTGCTTTCCAGTAATTGCTTTACATCCTTCACAGACATAAAACCACGTTCTCAATGTTTGAGACTACATTTGACGGGAAAAACTTCAAAATTCCCCAATCGTATGGATTGAGGAAATAGAGGTTGCATTCTCCATTCTATTGCTCAAATAGCACATACAATTGACAAATTGGGAATAAATTGATCATATAACTGTTCAAATTGCACATCTATCTAATTAATTGCTCAAGAGAGGGTTGACCAATGACATCTGAGAAAAATCACAGGCGTTTAGATAAATTAAGAAAAAGTTGTGGTTAGTTTAGGTTTTCTTCCACTTAAAACAATATGTTTATGCCAGTAAAGGTAAACCACCTTGAGTTCTTTCTGTTGTGACTCTAAAATATTGGCCCGTCTCTGGTTAACTTTCTGTGCCTCTTCTAGCTCCATCTTCAAGTCGTTCAGATTAGCATGATCTCCTCCTAATTGATCTATTGCAGCAGCGGCATGATCCTCCCTCATTGCCTTGTGGTTTCTCTTGCACTTAAAAAGTTCATATACAAACTTTCTTCAGATTTCACAGTGAAAGTGAATACAACGAACTTTATCTCATATTATTAATGACTTCATCTCATATTATTAATGACTTCATCGACGAAACGTACCTGTGTTGCTGAGAGTCTGCGTTTAGATTCTTCCAAAACTTTCCGTAACATCACCTCAACAAGCTGTAGATGTACACCTAAGGAATGATTTCTACGAAGCAAAATACCAATTTGTAAAGAAACTAATCTTAATCTTTACTAACCACAGGAACCTCTTCTGGCTTCTTATCGTGCAAAGCTAACATGATCAACTTCGCAGGGAACTCAGTTGAAACACTCTGTCAAGAGAAAGAATCGCTGTGTAAAAGGAAACCGTTTGTAGCCTATAGACATTCACCTAATCAGTTGTATTTCGATTACAAACTCAGAAGTATACCTCTAGACATATAGGTGTGTGAGGCATTTCATCACAGGCTTCTAGTGTGTCCATGCCCTTAATATCGGTGGCATCATTGAACCGCTGGATCACATATTGCTCCCATGTAGCAGTAAAATCTGAACGGACATAGGAGAGACCCAATTTAGCTACCATACAAGACAATACATTACATGCAAAGTACAACGCAAATGAAACTAATTACTCTTTAGCAAGCAGAACGAGATAAGGAAGGATCAGCAGGAAAGCCATTAAACATTGATGAGAATAAATGCACTAAACTGAATGAGATGCATCATTTTTTATGCGAATGCTCCTAATTAATTATTAGAAATTAATAAGAAAGAAGGGAGCAAAGTGGATCTTAACCATCATAATTCATACCAGCATTAGACAATTCCATCTCAGTTGAATTGAGTTCGCCATCAGTAGACTGCCCTCTGGAATGTCCCAATGTCACCTTTTGAGTAGTAGTTAAGGGACTCCCCCATTCATCGAAAAGGTTCTTATTCGTACCATCCAGTGTCAACGGTTTGCGAGACGGGCAGTGTGGTCGAGATGATTTATGCTCCGCAGATGCAAGCCTAGTAAAGGATTTGAGAGAACATGGAGATTTGTTGGGTACAAATTTCCATAAGCTATGGCCTCCACGGAGCTGCCATTCTTGGTAAGCCTTTAAGGCTAAAATACAATCTACAACTCTAGCTGACGATAACCCTGTCTGTAAGCTGTCCCCCTAAAGGATCATAAATCACACAATAAAAAGCAAATTTTAAGGCAAAGGTCAAAAGGAAAATTCATTTTTCTTTTGTAAAGGTTTAGCTGTGCAAAGTTGATTGATAATTAGCCCGACACAAAATGGATAAAGATTGCGAAAAAAAAAGCGTATAATGTATATGCAAGGTAACAAAGCAATTTACTTTGTCCAGATCGGATGCTTGAAAGGAAGGTAGATTCAGTTCCTTCACAGCTACGAGAAAGTTTCTGACATTCTCGAAGTATTGATATGCAGAGAGTGCTACGCCTTGAGGCGGAGGGCTGGAAGGTGCTGGGTTTTCTACTATCTGAGACAGAAAATCAACTACGTCAACAATTTAAAGCACAGATAAAGATAATAAATTCCATTCCATCAGACAGATAGATTAACACAGGAACCCATAGGAAGAGTTGTGTATACATATAATTGGACAGGAACATAAGACGTTTTCTCAGACATATATATGATCATTGATGTGCGATACAACGTCGATGTTTCCTCGTATACAATATTGCATATTTCTATATTCAAAATTGCACCTTCAGGACTGCCCCGGGATGGATTTTGTTGATGAGATTGCACAGGACGAGTCCATTTCTTAAGCTCAGGCGGAGCTCCTCCTCTGATGGTTCCCTAGGCAGATCGGGTAAAGGACCAACCATATTATGCAGCCATGATGCAGCCTGAAATCTTCTAGCCGCTGCAAAGGATTATACATGAGTATCTTCATTTAGATGCTCGGAATAAAGAAAGCGTCGAGTCTTCGGTGTCCATGTCTGTACGCGTAAGAGAGAGAGAGAGAGATAGAGAAACTATGGACGGCAAGCAATGTTGGAACAGGCATAGTGGAAGAATAATAAGCATTACGAGATGCCATTCATGTGTTTCAGGGAAAACAAGCATGTGGCATATAGTAAGGATAGAATTAGAATTCAAAAATATGAACCATAAGGATCCTGATTCAGATACTGTAGGAATAGAGAAAAAGGCATACAGGGAGTGAGCATGCATCCGTATGTGATAGAGAGGAAGAGATAATGTGCTCCTGACAATTGCCATAAGAATTAACTGAGAGAGAGAGATAGAGAGAGAAAGAAAGAGTCGCGTACCATAACTATGACGATGAACTGACACATAGAAAGAGTATAAGCATTACCTGATTCATTCGCTTTCCTAGATGCCAGATTCACATCGCAACTCGTGTTTCCTGCAACTCTAAGCTCATTCGGTTCGCAATGAGGAAGGAAAGATGAGGAATAGGAAGGAATGGCTTTGGATGGAGTCTGATTGCATGACGGCGGACTAGTTGCACTCATATCCATACTATCAGTACTGGTACTGGAGCTCCTTAACTCAGGCGTAGTACTTTCTTCCACTCCTTCTGCATTACCGATCCGCCGTGCCATGGCTGTCCTTAGCTGACTGAGAGTAGATTTGCTTCGACACGGTCTTCCCGCTGGAAAACGAAGATGCAGCGAGCACAGGATTGAGAAGGAAGGCTGAATTGAAAATGCAACGAGGTAGAGCTAGGGAAGGATCACGGCTATGGCGGAAGAGTGATGGTACCAGTTTTGGATGGGATCAAGCAGAGGATTGGGAGGGGATTTACGAAGAAGAGATCGATCGGGTGGCGCCTTTACGTAGAGATCAGCAGAAGCTGAATCGGGAGAAGGAGATTAAGAACAGGAGGAGAAGAGATTAAGAGAGAGCAGACAGAAAAAGAGCGAAGCAGAAGACGAAGAAGATGAAGACGAAGATGAAGAAGAAGATGAAGACGAAGCAGAAGCTCTCTCTCTCTCTCTCTCTCTCTCTCTCTCTCTCTCTCTCTCTCTCTCTCCGAATTCATGAAGAAAACAGTGAAAATACCAAAAGGCCCCCGACCAGCCAATCCCATACCGCCACGTGCCGCTCCACCTCGGCTCAAACGGTCATTTATCCGCCTCCCTAGACGGCCGACGTGTCTCGCCCCGCTAGCGGCACGTGGCGATTATGCCTTGCCACGTCGGACAACCTCCGAGGTGGCCCCCTCCACGTCATCGGGCCGGCCCACGTCGGCGCCCATTCATCCATCATTCTGGCGCCCCCGCCAAGAACGAAAAAAAAGCTTCTCTCTGTTTTTTTTTAAAAACAAGTTAAAAAATAAATCAGCGTGAAATATCGATTAATCAAAAATATATATATATATATAAATAAAAAGGGCGGAGGGGTTTAAAAATGGTTGGTAAAATAGAAATAATTTTAGATAAAATAAAATACGAAAAAGAAAAAGAAAAGGAGATTTATTTATTTTCGAGTAAGAAAAATGGGAATTGGAGGAAAGGCGAACAAAGCAAAAACGCAAAAGTCACCTTTGCTTTTTTGTAACCGTTACACACTGGGATCCTCCTCTGCTTCAATGGAAAAAGAGAAAAGAGAAAAGAGAGAGAGAGAGAGAGAGAGAGACTTCTTCATTTTCTTCTTCTTCTTCTTATTCTATTCCTTTTTGAGAGAGAGAGAGAGAGATAAGAAAAAATTGAAGCGCGTTTTTGAATTTGAAAAATCGAACGCTAAGAATTCAGTAGCGATTGAAATGAGAAAGTTCACGAGCCCCTCGAGAATCCATCCATCACACCTTGCAACCATGATCTACTCTCTTTCTCTCTCTCTCTTTATGCATTCGATATGTCTGAGTCTGCTCCCCACACTTACGATCGGTAGACCCCTGGTCCCCATGCTCATGCTCATTTCCCTCCCGATCGCAACAATGCTCATCGGTGAAATTTCTCGAATGTCATGAGTCATGGCTTCATACCTGCACGCACGAAAAAGTTGGTTCACCTTTTCGTCTTGTGGATCATATGTGACCTCCGAGAACTATAATAAAATTTGTTTATCTCTACCTCACTTTCGCTCAACCCCATCCCTGGCCAATCTCTCTCACATATGCGAAATGTAATATTTTTGGTCTCATAGGTTATATTTAACCTCCAAAGATAATAATAGAATCTATCTATATCTTTCTATCATACACACACACACACATTCTATGCATATCGATTTCACTAAGAACAATGCACCATGCATAGGATGAATAGAAATCAATCACTCACAATACATCTATTGGTAATTGATTGATATTAGTAGGCCTGGGTAGCGAGGAGTGCAAAGAATGTAACGAACAATTATATTCATGTCTTAAAAAGACCAAAGAAGTTACCTATGACACAGACACCTTCACTTATTTGGATTCCACCTCAATATAACAATAATTACATTCTTTTTTGTGCATTGGTTTCACCCGCGTCTTCAACATGTACAATATTTTGTTGTGTAGTGATCGTAAGCCTCACACGTTCATTTCTACCTCGAGGAGGTTGCATTGTCCTCTTTCATGTGAATATCAATTAATGCAACAATTCACATTTCCCTCACGAGTGTGTGCATTCAATAACCACCCTACCCTAGCTCATCGATTTCTCATGATCCATAAAAAGCTCAACTCACATCCAACACAATCTTCAAGGTGGAATGAGGTTCAGATTATCTCAATCGAAGAAAATAAGAAATGGTTTCATATTATGCCAAGAGAAAGAAATTTCCTTTTTGAGCAAAAAATAATAATCTCACGCTATGACATTTCATGCATTGTTGTTTGCACAAAAAGAGCTAATCAAAACAAAAAAGTTGAGAAATGTGTCAATGTTTTTTGCCATTGTGGTTTTCTATCGACGACACAATGAAGCCTAAGGTAGGGGCATAAAAAGGTTTGAGCATTTTTCCTGATGTTTGCACTTACATTTTATCATCTAGTTAGTTGCTAGTTCCCTTGCATTATTTGATTTATATTGCCTATTTGGGTTAAGAGTATGTGATGTTTTATGGCTCAAATGTTTCACAAATTTCTGCAATCCTCGTTATAGATCGGATTTTGTTGCATTTGTTGTTGTGCCATGACAAAGATACTTGTTGTCGAAAGTAGTTTGTTATAATACATACTCTCATGGGGAAGGGACTTTGTGGTGTTCCGCTTGTTGCCTCCTTACAATCAAATACTCAAATTTCTCAAAGAAACCACCATGGATGGAAAAAATGGAGTGTGTGCCACTATATAGGATGAAAATGAGGAAGGTTTCAACCTTATTAAGTGCTATAATGTCCATAAAAATCAGCCAATTTCTACTCTAACACCTCAATGCATTTCTTGGAAAATTTTACAAAGCAACTTTGTTGTTCCAACTTCCAATTGCATAATTCCCATTTTTAGTTGTCATGCAATAACAACCCGAGTCATGCAAAGGAAGAGTATGCTCAATTCCGCCTTTCTAAGAACATGGTAAAAGTGTGCATGTGTAGTGAACCTACACGTGATGGACAATCACTTTGTTGTGTGTTTCTTACTAAACAATTTCCCACGAACATGTACACAAGCAATGACAAATTTAGTTTAACCATCCATGACATCTTATCAATCCTTGGTATTTTTACAATTCCACATAGATTATGGAGTTGCTTTATTTTAACTTGTATGTGATTCGTGTACCAATGGATTTTGCTTTTGATAACAGAGTTGATTGAACCATGTGTTTGCTTATCCTATTGGGAAAGTTGGAGAGCATGAGAGTTATTCATTTACAAACATAATATACTTTGGTTGTTGATGATCAAACCTTTAGTAAAGGAACTGATTGACTTGAAAGTATGTATAGTATACTCAATGACTAGATGTGCCAAGATAGATATATACATATTTCCATCAATGATCACCAAATGATCAATGATGTACTCTCTCTATACTCAAGCTATAACCCCATTGTCTTTTCATGTTCTCTTTACCCATACAAAATAGGTATCATTCATGTAATATTTAGCTACTTCTTCGGCTTCTTCTCGTTAACTTCTTATAGTTGTCTGCATGAATTTGTAGCATTTAAGTCATAAATTTTTTATTGTCATTTGCCCATATTCAACATGTCAATAGGTATGTTTCGTTGTTCATGTGAACACGTGTTTAATGCTAGGCTCACTTTTGCTCGTTGCCAATGGTTAGAGACTTTCGTGTGTTGCTTTTGGAATGGATAAATGTTTGGAAATTGCATCACTTTGTGGGGTTGAAATGAGATTTTTATTTCCTTTTTGCTTATTGTAGTGTAAATCCAAGCTACTTAAATGTGTTGTGTAAGATAATGATGAGGCATCATTTCTAGAGAACCATCCGAGAACATTATGGCTCATGTGTACCGGTACAATAAGAAATGAAAATGAATACTTTTACATGACAGCAAAATATTTTAGAGTTTCAAATGATGTGTGAAACACTGTGAAAGAAATCAAGTCATTTGATCTTCCAAACATGTCCACATTGAGGCAACGTGTGTGTGCACATAATGATGTTCTCGCATTTTAGGCTAATCCCCCTCCCCCCATTACTCATTTATTGCCATGTTCACCATCTTCCCAACCTTATATTAACATGCCCTTAGACTAAAATATTGGTATACTTACTTACAACAAGGTCATACATCACATACAAAAGCAAGATATGCTTACAAGGTTTCTATGCATGTCCAATGCATGGGGGGGGTCATTCATAGTGTGATTTCTACTAGATATATATCAAGGGAGTGTGATTTCATAAAGAGTTGAGGGGGTGAGATGGTCGAGTGTTGGTATACGAGGCATTCCATGAAAGAGTGATATTTACATTTTGTAGTTTGCACTACTAGGGGAGGTTCATGTCGACATGGATGATAATGAATCAAATGATTATGTAATGTAGATTCGCAACATGTTGTGGATGTACCTTTTGAACTTTGATAAGTACTTCTACAATATGATGTGAATGATGCTTGGCATATGAGAATCAATAGTTGGTGTGGAAATGGATTGCAAAATCTTGCATTATTAGGAAGTTTTGATGATCTAAGATATTGTCTCCCCCTCTTTTCCTTTCAATATATAAATTATCCTTTGTTTCTAAGTACTGTAACCAATTTCGAAGTAGATTGGTTTTCAAATAGTAGGCTCAAAGGGGGAAAGTCATTGTTAGAACTTCGGAACCATTTATTGACCATCTACATTTGATGATTTTGTGGTTAAAAGAGCCCAAGTAATGAGCATCATGAAATGACTTGAGTACTTAGTGTCGACACCAATCTTCTCCATTTCACACAATAGTAAAAGGAATGCCCAAAAACTTGGATGTACATAGAACATCATATCATATATAAATCAAGTAACACATTTTAATTAGTAGGATTGCATGAGAATGCGTGTCAATTTTCAATCAACGGGATGTGTTGTCAAACATGGTAATGCAAACACCAATACTTTGGGATGTTTTTTGTAATACAATGATTACTCATAATATGTGAAAGGGACTCTCTTGTAGAGGAATATGGATGTTCTCACAAACACAAATTTGTTCTCACATGAGGTTGTTTGAGTGTTAAAATGGTTCATACAAGCACTAAGGATTGGACTTCACAAACAAGAAGCGTCATCAATAACATATATTACAAACCCTCTAGGCTCTAGGAGACAAATTCACACACAATAGGCATGATTACCTATGGGATATAGCAACAAGCACCGAAGACTAGGAGATGTTAAAATAAAACTGCAAAATTTATCACACAATGTGTCTTAGTTTTATCCTTGAGTTCTCACTTACGTACATTGCAAAGATAGATTACAACAATGGTGGTGCATACTCATAGAGTGTGATTTCACCATTAAATCCCATGTCCCTAAATACGTACAAATACTTTATATCCTACCAATAAATGTGTCGGTCCATATCGTATTACTCGAGTACTTCTTTCCCAATTAACTCCAAACTTCTTGACTAAGCTAGCCAAAATATAATTTGAGCCAAATTTTTCTCATTGTGATATTTACATATCTTTACATATGTGTTGACAACTACCAAAGAAACCATGCAATTTATCATATCACAAGACATTTCACTATGTGGGAAAGAATCCGGAAAACATGAATCAACAAATGCACAAGATTAGCGTGTGAACACAACATACACACATGTCTCGTACACATGCCCTTAAATGATAACAACAATATTGTTATTAATATTAATAGTGACTTAGTTGCAATTCTCATTTTATGTGCATTGCCAATGGAACACCAAATAAAAGTGAAAATAGGCTATAATTATTATGAACATACCTAGAGCCTATAAACTCGCCACGATTAGAAAAGGGAGTGAACGGAATGTCACATATAAGTAAAAGAGTTTGTGTAACCTATTTTAAATACACAGAATTATTAGCCATATTGTCAAATATAGGCAACAATGAAAAACAAAAGTAGTCCCACAACTTGAACTTCTTATTGTGAAGTGAGTGTCTTCATCGATTTATGTTATTGGAGCATGCCATGATATTTTATGAAGAGACTTTATAGGTTCGTATACTGTAATCAACTCTTTCCCTTTTAGATTGGTTGGGTGGATCATGTAGCTTATGGTCTTTTGTGTGAAACCATTAAATCCAATGCAAATCATATGATTTCAGTTTTGCTTCCAATAATGATGAATGCAAATGTATGTGTAATAAGACATTTATGAAAATATGGTTGAGTACTTATCACCTTAATGTTGAAAGCAAATCATTTTGTACAATAGATTAAATGGAACAATAAATCACCGCCGGCCATTAGTGTGATGTTCATACTAGAAGTTGCCAATATTTTTCTTTTGCTTTTATGTGATGGTTTATCACCGGCCTTGACCTGTGTGTCATACAAATATGTTAACCATTTATATGAGTAATAAAAACAAGGGAAAAGTACCAGGATACCCCTGGAAGTTTGTCTATTTACTAGAATGCCCTTGGAAGTTCCAAATTTACCAAACTACCCCTATGTCCAAAAAAATACACTTTATAAAGTAATTACACACTGAAATCTACAAGCCCTATTTACCAGAATACCCTTAAACCTAAACTTATTTACCATAATGCCACTATATATCTATTCTGACCAATTTATACCACTTTTATTTTTCAAAATACATCATAAATCAAACTAAATTATCAAAATTAAATTATATATCAAAAAATTCAATTGAAAGGTCACCTTAAAATCCAATTCTATGAATTTACACCGAGTTATACTGGCTTAATCCGATAAAACCAAAATTTGTGATTGAAGTGACCAAAATTTAATCTTAAAACCAAAACATTTGATCGCACACCAAATTTTACCATTGGGATGCCATTTTGAAGCCAAATTCCATGAATTTGCGGATTCACAAACAATTTGCGGCCAAAATGTTAAACCAAATCTCACGAAAAACTTTACTACCAAAATGTCATTTTAAACGAAATCTCACATAACACTTTGCTATTAAAATGCTATCTTAAACCAAATTTCATGATTTTACACTCGCAAACCAAAATTAATTATCGAAATGTAATAATTACATGTTATCGAAATTGTTTGTGAATTCGCAAATTCATGGATTTTGGCTTCAAAATGGCATCCCAATGGTAAAATTTGGTGTGTGATCAAATGTTTTGGTTTTAAGATTAAATTTTGGTCACTTCAATCACAAATTTTGGTTTTATGGGATTAAGCCAGTATAACTCGGTGTAAATTCATAGAATTGGATTTTAAGGTGACCTTTCAATTGAATTTTTTGATAATTTAGTTTGATTTATGATGTATTTTGAAAAATAAAAGTGGTATAGATTGGTTAAATAGGTATATAGTGGCATTATGGTAAATAAGTTTAGGTTTAAGGGTATTCTAGTAAATAGGGCTTGTAGATTTCAATGTATAATTACTTTATAAAGTGTATTGTTTTGGACATAGGGGTTTGGTAAATTTGGAATTCCAGGGGCATTTTGGTAAATAGACGAACTTCCAGGGGGTATCCCGGTACTTTTCCCTAAAAACAATGTTAATTTTTATTGTTAATATAACATTAAACCAAGAGCACACATGCTTTTAAATCAATAAGCGACGTTCAAACATGCGTGCATCAACATAATACAACAAGAATGTTGAAGGGAAGGGAGGGCACTTTGGACAACACAAACATTACTCCACTTCACCACATTAAGGACCCTTTTTAGTGGGATGATAAGAGTATATAAAGGAATGGATGATCAAAGTAGATTTTCATAGTAGTCAAAGCTTGTCATACATGGAGAGTTGACCATTTGCACATATTTTTTAATTTTAGGGAAGGAGCATCTGAAAGTTTCCCTAAGCAACAAAGTAGCAAATTACAAGAGTTAGTGGAACAAGGCCCTACAATGGCGTAAATCTCAGGGGAACAATCATCTATCATTGAAATCACTCTAAAGGCATCGATTGATCCAAACAGTCATTTTTAATTAGTACTTTCCATTTCCAATATGAGATGTTAAACTCCTATTCAATTGTTGAATTTGGTAGTGTTAATGAATGCAATAGAGGGGGTCAAGGGGTGGAGAAGGAAATATGATGGGCGATGACAGGAATGATGACAATGGGAGAGAGATGGGTATGTGGAAGGTACACCATAAAATAAATGAAGTGAAAGGTAAAAGAAGAGAAGGGATGAAAAACAAGCAACTAAGCCAAACAAAGAATATGAGTAAAGGACATGGCACATTAGATGCCCTTGGGGTTGAACCACAAGGAACAAAAAATGGACTGGAGAAACAACCATCTAATGTGGCAACAAGATGAGCGGAACAACAATACAACCAATTGTCAGAGGGGGGAGCACGAATTTGCAGGAACCAAAGATAAGCAAACACACATAAGTCAATTAGAGTAGGAATTCTACATTAGGGCACCAAAAGTCTAAAGATAGATAGATATTTTTAGTGTCCATAGAGAAGCCAACATTGAAGTGACAAATGGAACCTTTAGCACAAAATTTTTCTTGATGTGTGTCTCCTTCCTAAGAAGGGATATTCATACTTCAAAGCACCAAGTCTCGATGTGTGAATAAGGCATACACATATGAGCTCAACCTTCTAGGTGTTCTCTTTCGTATGATACTCAAGACATCACCCCCTCTTAATATATCATCATAGCTTTCATGACACTCAAGAAGAAGAAGAAGAAGAAGAAGAAGAAGAAGAAGGTGAAACATAATTCGAACCACAACAAGACAACTAGTGAAGATATAGAAGATAATGAAGAGGCTCATAAGAAAGCAAAAGACATGATCAATAGTGCTAGAGTGGGTGTGAAAGAAGTGGGATGGTTTGCAAAATCATATCAACTGGGGATACTACTATTTTGCCCTAGTCTCGCAAAAAATGGCAGAATACACCCACAAATCTCATGAAGAGGTCAACACAATAGAGATGGTTCAACAAAATAGCGCAAGTAAAAGATAGCTCATGTATAACCATCAAAATTTTCAAGTCAACAAAGTGCGACCGACTCATTCACACAAATCCTCAATTATGGTAGATTTGAATCACGTTTCCTCTAAAGTGAGTGAGATGCATGAGCTGTGTCATAGTTGTGATTCTATCACAAACATAGTGCACATGCACAATTGCTTGGTTGAATTGTAATAGCATACATAAGTACCATAGATTTCCTAATAGTATAATTTATGATTGTAACCTCCATTTCATTTGAAGCTTCAATATTAGACATACCAACCATTATGTTTGGTTATATAACCATTTATGAAATCATTGATGTCCTTGCTTATGTCAACATCTGTAATCCCACTTTGTAACATGAAATCGTGTGAATGCTATCTAAACCAAAATTTTCAGAAACAAAAATTCTTAACTCTATGATTATACATTTCCTCTAAGACCATGCAATCGGGAATCGGCTAGTTTATGATGAAGTTTCTTGAAGAAATTATCATTTACTAGTTAGTGAAGAGAAGCAAGAAATATAGCATAAGGGAAGGCAAAGATTACTCAAGATTGAGTCATTCAAAAACATATGTATGCTTCACTTGTTTAAACTTCTTGACATAACCGAACGATGACCCTTGTAAGTCTCATTTTCTCAATGATACAAATCTGAGCAATCATTTGAATGAAAAGAACAGTTCTTCAAGTTGGCATTCTGTAATATATTTGATAAACCCATTATTACCGACAATTTGAGCTTTATGCAAGGGGGTTTATTTTCTACCATGTAACTAACCAAAATTAGGGGAAGTCAATGGATACTTTCTGATGCCAAGAAATATAATCATATTGAAACTTTTGAGCTTCTTGCTAGCATTAACTGTTGGTGCCCACATTAACTGTCAATTTAAATATGAACACTTATTCCACCCCACTTCCAAGAAAAGAAGCTAGCACAATTACCCAATTGGTTTAACCCCAAAAGTCTTGAATGGGTTCAAACTAAAGTGAACACTTAGCCAATTGATTCAACTCGGAGGTGCGAATTGTCACCTATCGAATAAGCAACATAATGTTGTGTGGGTTATGGTTGGGTATGAAGAGAAAATAATAATTTAGGTGAAAAAATAGCCAAATGTGCAAACGGATCCAGCATACATTGGCTTGATTGTTTATATTCTCACTATATAGCTGATTGCAGACCAATTTTAACCCTTTAAATTTGTATTATAGCATTTTCTTAGAAACATGAAGATTGACCATGACAACATTGTGGAAGAGTGAATACTACTTAATACATTAGTACAAAGGTGTAGCATATCCCTGACATCAACACGAGTAAAACAAAGATTGCATTGTAATTATAAAATATGAGGCAGTTCAAGAGTTGAGAATTGCTGCTTCCAACCTGTGTGACTTGATGGAAGTTTGCTTACGATGGAATGCAACAAGAGCCCTAGTAGCGTTTATCAAAAGACGTTGCTCTGATGTTCCTTCAGAATATGTGTGTGTTGGTCCTGCATGCCTTGGCTTCAATTTGAGGTTCAAAATCCCCCTCTTTTGTACACCTTCTAGCACTTGTTCATATGTTGGGCATCCTCTTACAGCCAGGGCACCAATTTGGATCTCATAGTGAAGCTTAACTGAAGTGAAATTTATCTGCAAGTACCACAATGACTAATATATTCAAAACTTATCTCCAGTTTCAATTTCTTTGATGCACAATGTGAAAGAACTCATTTCAATTACCAGGTTAGGTACTACAGATTGCACTGATGATATAGTTTCTACCAATAAATTGATCGTCTTAGTTTGTGCAATCATTACAGCATGAAGTCGTTCTATCTCTTCTGGAGCTGAACATGTATCATGAATACTACCTAGACAAGATTCAATTATTCCTAGAATAAGTTCAGCCAATTCTGGAACGCCCGACTTTTGATAATTAGTCGTGTTGCCTGCCCATTCACAAATTTGTATAAGACCTTTCCATAAATGCATCCATTGGATACTTTCGGACGTCAACTGCCATCCTTGTTGCCTAAGGGCATTGAAAATAAGAGGAATGAGGAGAGAAGCACGATGGAAGAGGTCTGGATCTAGTGAGCCACCTGGTGCTGTGTTCATAATGTCTATAACATAGCGTAGAATAAAACACAAGACGCTATTGGAGCCTACACTGAGTGGCAATCCTGAAATTCCATGGATGGGCATTGTAACCTTGAAATTGTCACTGTCACAGAAGGCGAAAAATTCTAGTGCCTCCTTTGTTTCCACCATGCACCTTAAGAGGTTCAAACCACATTTAACTTTCAGTACTTCAGGAGCATCAGCATCAGCATTTTGCATTTTACACAAAGCCAGGAAAGATCTAATGCACTGCATCCATAATGAAGCTACTGATTGTGTCAAGATGCCAGGGCTCTGAAAAGACAGATCATTTGAACTTGGCCACAACTGCGTGCACACAATCACAATATAGTTTGAGGTTTTATTGACACATTTAGCATCAGCAAAAGGTTCTCCTGAGTATTAGAAAAACATTGATCATTGTCAATACCTGTGTCAATTTCATCAGTGAACTATGATATATAATGGAATATGCCAAGATTACCCCTGCAGTTGTGTTTAACCAGAACTCTTCTTGGCTACTGAGACCAGGGCCAGGAGGGATAGAATCTATTTCTTGTGAGACAGAACCACCTCCAAGAAAGCTTCCCATGAAATTGTATATAGAATTTGACAGTGACCAAATCTGTGAGGTACTTGCAAGTGATAAATCCTGTGGAGTTTCTGCATATGCCATGAGTGATTGTGCAGTTTGGAGGAGAGGTGCTAGAGGAGAAGACGGATGTGCCAGACTATTTATGTAAACGTTTTCACCCTCTCTCCATGAGAGAAGTAGGATGAATATTAGGGTGGCATCAAGTTCAAGGCACCTTCTATCACCAGACAGCTTTACTGACAAAGCAGCAAGAATGGCATTCATTATATTGTTTTGAAAGAAATAACTTGCAACAACATTTGTGTTTACGTTATCGGTCATGGTCAAAATGGTAAAGTAGAACCTGTAGAATATACACGATTTTCAGATAAAAGACAAACAACTATTAAAAGTCATCAGAAAGCATGAAAAATGACTTCACACAAATGGATCTAAATTAAAGTTCATAAGCATGTCTATATTGCAATCCTACGGACATAATCATTATGGGAGATAAAATCTGACAGGAATCCATCTGCTATCGTGAGGAATATTCCATTTAACCTTTCTCCATATTCATATCATGCCCTCAGACAATTTGAGGTTTCATGGAGTTTTATTTCTTTCCCATATTTCAAATGTATATTTATTAATCACTACATGGTGTTGGCTATATGGCAGGCTTTTGTGTTTAATCAGACTACTTTTGAATGTAAGCAAACCCTCTATTATAAAGGAATTTTGTGCATTCTATCCAAAATAGAAATGTAACTTCGTATGAAAAGGACAAGGATCATTGTCCACCTAATAAAATAGTAAGAAGATACTTGATGACTGAAGCGGAAGTTAAGAGCAAATAGGCATTGAAGAGGAGATATCCAGGCAGAGTGGGCGATGGATCAAGTCTCCTCCTATCACCCGCACCTATAAAAGCTTGGATATCACCCTATTTGGGCATGAAAAAGGAGTGGCAAAGACAGAAAAGAAGGATTTGGAAACTATTTGTAATCCACCGCATAGATTATCAGTGATATTAACTACTATTCAGTACCATCCCACCTCTGCCAAACTCTTTTTCCCCTCTTTATTCTTAAGTAATTAATTCCATGAGCATTGAGTGTCACCTAAGTAATTAATTACGTGATTAAGTACAGTGTGCTGTTAAAACTTAAGTGTCTGAGAGAGTGATCGTCCAGCCATTATGCCATGTGCTGTACGCTTCAGCTGCCTTTGGCCGACTTGTTAACTGACAGACCTAAATTGTGTGGCGCTTAGAAGACATTATGGTTTATACCTTGTGACCAGCCTCCTTGTTAAGAACTCGACCTCACCGGTGCTGCCCAAGGCCAACCACGGATGGCCTATCAAAGACCCCACAATACCACAACCAGCACATGGTCTATTGTGCAAGGAATTTAATGCAGAAAATGAATATGTTTGTCCGTGACTTGATTGATTATTGTGGTTTTTTGTGCTCTTCTAAACAACTAAATCTGCACATAACAAGTGTGGGATCTGTATGGTGCTCAAAATGACGTATTAAGAGCTTCACTTTGAACTTGATACCCAAAAATCATACAGCCATTATACAAGTTGAAAATATCTACTTCCAGTTAAAGTGTAAACGAGAGTAGCTTTACCACTTCATCAAACAAAATTAGAGTTGTTTATCAATTATCACAATCATGATTCTGTGAGTATTATCCCCCCCCCCCTCCCATAACCATGAAAAATCAATACAGCTGTAGTATACAAATATACTTCATACATTTTAAATATGAAAATAAACCTTATATTTACCAAATTTCATTACTTTTCACCATTATTTTACATCCTCACACATTTACCTCAAAGATAAGGATTTCACAGGGATAGGGACATCGTCTCTCTGAAGTAAATTTGAGACTCTATTGATAAGTTTTGCAAAATATGAATCTGCATTTTCCATAGATCCAGCAATCAAACCAATCACAGTAAGACCCTGTACAGAAATACAACATTACAATACACGTGAAAAGGAAATTCCCGTGGCTGCATAATTATCGATAGTAGGGTACATACTTGTTCACTGAACCTTTTCTTGAAGATTTCCTGGAATAGTACCATCAAGGTCTCCAGTGCATGAGCGACTCTGATGAAATTTCCGTCATCCAAATACCTGGAGAGTTGAAGATCAAAACATGAATCACATAAGATGAATTTCAGTCTAATCAATTCTCCACATCGATGGAATAAATAAAGCTTCAATTTTATAAATAGAGAGAAGAAAAACATAGCTTCCAGGTTCCAATTATGCTATTTACATTCATGAATACCATATACAGCTTTTAATTGTTAAATAACATAGCTTCCAAGACGTACCGCAAGACTCATGGCTAAATGAGTTTTGTATGCTATTTGATTATCTTAGTCAGAAAATAACTGACACATTACTTGTTAGCCAAAAACGCACTGTTAGATGCAGCATATATAGTCCAAGCCTTCCAGAAAATAACATAAAATTTTCGACTGCTTGAAAACTGAGCTCTACATCTTGCAAATCCTTGCTTGCCAATTCTGGCATAGAAACATTTAGAAATGACACACGACTATGAATTTTCTCCATAGCAAAAGAAACATAGTATACTCTATATCAGCGCCAGTTTACTGTCAGAGACAGAATCAGTATAATGTTTCAGAGTAAATGCAATACTCATGTGATTATGAATTTTCTCCATAGCAAAAGAAACCTAATATACTCTATATCGGCTCCAGTGTACTGTCAGAGACAGAACCAGTATAACATTTTAAAGTAAATGGGGTAATCATATGTGAGCTTGATTGCATTAAATAACTCATGCATACAATACTATCATGACACAGGTTTTTTATTTTCTCTTACAAAGTACTATATTAATCAAAATATATTTATTTCCTGAAGGATTAGGACAAATCACAAACTATCTAGAGAGTTTGGACGAGCCAGTAGAGTACACAAGATATCAGGCCTATTCTGGGACAGGTTTATGATTGAGACAAAAGCATATACTACCGATTCAATATTGCTTGCATTAACTTGTGCAGTTATCATTGTGAGCATGGTGTGCAAAGATATTGCACATTACAAAACGAGTTGTTCAGGCAAAAATGAATATGAATCTATATCTCCAACTTACAAAGAGCAAGTTCCGAAAAGCTCGTTCAACACCAATTTCAAGTCCTTTTTTAGCTGTACTTCAGTAAGGTTTGAAATGCTTTGTATAAGAAATACTTTGTTTACCTGTATAAATGTAGAAATAGCAACGCTCTCATATGGGAAGTTAGGATATTTTGATACATAAAATAAAATTCATATCAATCGTTCATTAAAATGTGTAGAGTAAGACAGGTTAAAAGGTAGATATAAAAAGATGTTCTTGAAAGATAGAAATGAGTGTGGAAAATGTTAAGGTTAAATAAATAATAGCATACAATCAATTAGACACATGCACAAGAAGATTTATTATAGATCGTTGCGCAAGGACCAAGTGGTGTATTATTATTCTGTTGTACAAACAAGGCCACATTACCCTTGTTTCTTCAATGTCAAATCTTTACCAACGAATCTTAACATAATCTTTTGTATTTTGCAGTATGTAAGAAATAATATGCAAAATGATTAAATATATTCACGAACTATGCTAAAAAGATAAGGCAAATGATTAGCAAAACATATTTTAATAGCTTATTTATTAGTTTTCTTATTATACAGCAGTATAGTGCCTAGTTGAGGTAAAGAGAAAAATTCGATTTCAAATTATAAGAAACCTACAGTAATGAATGGGATCCCAATGAGCACCATCTTACACTTGGGTATTTATGATAGATCAATAAACCAATCAATAAAGCAAGGATAAGTAGGTAGATTATCCTCTCAGCCATAACAGGCATAATACCAGGGAATATAAAGCCACTTACTTTTAGTAGCAACAGTTCATCCCAAAACCTTGTCAATGCTGCCTGTCCTTGGATTCCAGAATCTTTCCTTGAATGAATTAAACTGCACCCTGAGAAAATCTCCTTGTATAAATGCACAAACTTCTCCTCCAAAGGCGGCTTGGTTCTTTGATTATTAGACATCATTGATTCCTGTGATTGTTGCATTGTTATTTCAGTGATTAATGGCCAAATTCATGAATGCAATGAGCGTCTTACAAACCTGTCATGAAAATATTTTATCAGGATATCACTTACATACTCTGATTAACCCCAACCACAAGTTCATTGTACTCGGGACATGAAACTATACAAAAATGACACGAATATTAACTTTAAATTGTTATTAAAGCATGATAATAATAATCTTATACGTACCATATGGCTGCCAAAAATGAAATTCGTATGTTACTAATTTGAAGAAAACAAAATCTAGTATCCAAGTTCTTTTCATTGTCCGAAATTAGCTAGTTGACATCAAAATGTTTGTTTCTTGGACATTAAAATGTTGAGTACTTCCACATGGTCATGGAATGGTTCCTTAATATGAAAAAAAAAACACTTTGTGCCTTCCACCTAAGCTGCGCAAGAAGAGCTCGAAGCCAATCCCAGGGAACAGTGAAGCTTCATAGGAACCATAGAAAATTTCTCAGAACTTCATCAAAATGCTTGTTATTGAACTTCAACTTTCAAGGATTTCCATACACAAAATCCTTGTGTAATGAGTAGGATATGATGCATATGGCGAAGAGATTTCGTACTTTTCTGGTTACTTGAATTTCAAAATCTTCAGAATTTACAGCATAGTAATAAGAGGAATCCATAATGCAAGAGATCAAAAGAGCTTTATGTAAAACAATTGTGCAATGATACATAAGATGAAGTGATTCCAAACGCAGTTCAATACCAAATTGCTTCAAAATCTCAAAAACAATTTGCATGCCTATGCAAAACTGGCAAAAAAAAAACAATTTTCAAAAATCTCAACAGTCTGTTTTCATGGTTATGGAAGACCGATCTTCATGCAAAAAGAAAAAGGAAAAATTGCGTAAATATGTGAATGCGCGCGTGCCATGATACATCAGAATGAGAAATTTTGGTTTACCTTGGTCCTACACAGGTGAATTGTCTGTGTCCCTTGTACTTAAAAAATCTCCGGGAGCCGCGAAGAGCCGTCTCCTTCGTTTAGCTGTCTCCTGTCTTCTTCATCTTCTGCTGCCGCTGTCTGCTTCTTCCGTATCGCCTTCTGTCGTCGGTCTTCTGTCTTCTTCTCTTTCAAAGACTATTAAGGCCTCCTCCGGGTTTCCCAGTTTAGGAAATTGTGGCCTGAGGTTTCCCGATTAGGAAACACGGGCCCTTGGAGTTTTTTTCCCCGAAACATGGTATGTATTTTGCAACAAACACATAACATATGTATGTGTGTTTGTCCGGCCGTTTATTTATCACGAGTTTATGGTGTTTTCACGATGAGGAAATAGACCCTCGGTGTTTTTCTTCCGAGTCATTGCATCGAACACCCTCTACTCGTCGACACATTCCTCACATTTTGCGGTCATGTATGTATGGTTGCTTGTTTAGTTGTTTATTTGAGCCTATCTAATAGGGTCACTTGTTACATACCCCTCCCTCGCCTATACAAGATCAAACCCTCTCATATATACTGCGATCGTAGCCTTGGGTTACTTTTGTACAAAAATTCAGTTGTATGCCCACCACTAGAACCATTTACCTTCCATTTTTTTATTTTTTTATTTTATTGTCTTGGGGGTCGGAGGGGGGGAGATCTTCGAAGATGTGCTTTACACTACCTCATATGAATTAGGTATCCTCTTCTTCTATATTACATGCTTGTGCATATTGATGAAGCGAAACACACATATGTTAAGAACTTATTGAAGTCTTACCCTTCCTTAAAGCAATCGATTTTTCTTTCCCACACCCCTTGACTATAATACATAGGATAACTAAATCAAAAAGTGTCGGGTATCTTCTTATGTCTTTCATAGAAGTAGCTTTCCACGTATGGTGTCGTTGTGGTGATGTTTTCCCTTGTTAGTTGAGTTCTCCTACGTCTCTAATCTTATTTGAATAGAGAGAAAAGTTTATAGTGCAACTTGAATGTTTCAAGAGCAAAAAGGTGTATATTTAAGTAATGAATTGTTACGTCAGAGATAGAAACATTTTTCCTTGTTAATTGTTGTCTCCTTGCCTTCCAAACATGTGTATTGTGCATAAAAAAGATAAACAAACTGATAAACAATCTACTTTTTCCTAATATTATTCGATGGGACTAGGCGTTATGAATGGGAGATAAATTCTAAACCCCTTGAGTTCACCACACAAAACATTGGGGGGAGTACATCATGTCATATCCATTGTATGGAACGTACAAACCTACAGTGATCATGTAGAGATGTGTTGAGAGGGTAGATTTGATAAGTGGATAAGGTAGATTTTGATATGGCAAGGTAATGAGTGCGCTACAAAATTCTAGCCCTTTTTACTGCTTAAAACATTCATTAGGATTTCCTACTACAACTACAAATAAACACAAAGTCCACAAGAAGAAATTGTGGGACATAGACCAATAGATTCTTAGGATAATTAATGCATTTATAATCCTTGATTAAGCATGCTTAAGAAAAAGCGGTGGTGCTAAGTAAATCCAGTTAGTGCAGACGAACATTAGTAAAGGGCACCCATTGCATTTTCATAAATAATGAAAAAATGGAGGGTATTTTCCGAAATGCTAGAAACAAATTCCATGGAATCATGAGCTTCTTCTAGAATCGATTCTTTTCAGAAATATGCTCCCGTGGAATCATGATCTTCTTCTTCGATCAGTGCTTGTCAGAAACATGTTCTCATGAAAGCATAATCTTCTTCGACGATCAGTTATTTTCAAGTGTCTCCTCCGTGGTAACATCAAGGTACGAGAATCAGAGTTTTTTTGATCCAGTCGTTGTAACCATGAGAAAATCACTATAAGCAATGCTGTCCACCAATCTAGATCTAAAAGAGAATCAAGAGAAACATATCATAAAGGGACAAACTTGTAGTGAAGATCTTGCGTTTATTTCATTACTCAAGGCTTGAGCCTATAACAAGGACTTTTGCAAAGGCATGCATTTACATGCCAACATCATGAAGAGAGGTTTACTCCAAAAGAGCCTGTATGTAGGTAGCTCTTTGATCAATATGTATGCGAAATGTTGTCACTTTGCAAAAACAACACAAGTTCCTATGCAAATATGTTTTAGTTGGCAATGCTTTGGTAGATATGTATGAGAAGTGTGGTCAGCAAGTGCTTGAATAGCTTCCAATCTGAGATGTTGTCAGTTGGAATGTCCGTATTGCCGGATATGCCCACAAAGAGAAAGGTCATGAAGCATATATTGTTTTGAAAGGATGCAACATGAAGCTCTATCTCCCGATTCCGTGCCCTTTGTTTCTATCTTGAAAGCTTGTGGAAGCAATGGTCTCATCATCAAAGGCAAGCAAATTCATGAGAAGATTGTAACTTGTGGCTTGCTTGAAACACACAGTGTGCTCGGCACTGCAGTGGTGGATATGTATATAAATTGTCACCCCCTTATTACCACATCTTATGTGGCCTAAGTATTACACAAGCTTTTGTATTAGGAAGGTTTTCTTATAATTTAAAATGCCTACATGATGACCCGTTGATCATGGGAAACATTAACGACAAAAGGTTTTGCTACTTCTAACATAGAGAAACGATCAAAACTATATTCCCTTAAAAAGATACGGAAGATCACATCATTGAGTCATCGTTGAAATCAATTACATCGATATCCGAACCAAAAAACAAGGAAGGAAATTTGTCAAACATAAGCACTATTTTCAGGTCGAGGAACTTAGATACTTTGAGAGGAAACAAAAGTATGTGTGGCAATATTTCTCGGCGATCGGAGTTAGTCCCACTTGTCGTATGCCTTGAAGACTGGGTTGCGGCGAATGACTGTTTGAATGCCATCAGGCACAAGGAGTAAGACACTAGTGCAGAATCGTTTCACATGGGCCTCTTCTACGAGTGTGTCAGCGAACACCTTATTGAACTCGAGGCGAGGGTAAGCCTTCACGACCTCCGCCACAGTATCGGGGTGGATGAGCTCCGCGTAGTAGCCGAGCGCATCCAATTGCGCCCCAAACCGCAACATCTGACCCTCGGGAGAGAAGCCGTAGCTCCCGGCGTCGACATCCTTGTGCCTACAGATGGATTCCATGACCGTGTCCCCGAGATGTGGCGGGGCCCCGGCCACGTCCACGAGAAATGTGCGCGCTGCCATACCCCCGTGCAGCTCGAACGAAACGTGTGACTGCTGGAACGCGTGGCTTGTGCACTTCACGTCGTGCAGCAAGGCCGCGAGGTAGAACGTCTCGGGGTCCCACCCGAGGTCGGGGAAGATGTCGGTAGCGATAATGGTTCCAAAGTAGTACGTGCGGAGGCAATGCGAGAAGATGGAAGGGGGGAGCTCAACCTCGGCGAGCTTCGTTGCCGCTTTTGTCAATGGGGTGGATGGAACCGGAATCGATGACAGCGGAATGTGTCGCGGCTGGAGCTTTCCATCTGCCACTCGTTGCAATGCGTCGGTCACCTCTCTCTGAATGCGGAAGTAGTCAAACTCCCCCCCATTGGGGTTACCATTGGATGCCATGGTATATATATATATATACAAGTTGTGTGTGTGTGTGTGTGTGTGTGTGTATCTTAATCCAGTTACAATACTTCAACTTCTTTTTCAATGTCTTCTTCAACAATATAGGTATTCTTCTTCAACTTCTTCTCTGAGTGGATTCTTGCTTGTGATGCCATTACATCCTTCGCCTCATCTATATATAGTACACACACAAACCAACCAACAGAGACAAAAGAAGCCAAAGAAGAAAGGTCAAAAGTAAGGGTGGGCTAACAATATTGACCCTTCCAACTAAAGGCCTGCCATCAAATTTCAAGTGATCAATTCCCAATCATCGTTATCAATATAAATTGTGAATAGTGTGCTTGGCATGTGAATAGTGTGCTTGGCATGTGAATAGTGTGTTTTTATTTGATTCCTCATGGTGTACTCCTACTCATCGTACTGCGTTGACAGGTTCACATACCACATCATTCATTCTTGTGCTTCGCAATCAAATCAGATGAAGCAAAATGTTTTCAGTTTTTTGTCTGTCTAGTTAACAATTTTGTTCCTTTAGGTGCACACATTGTATACAATTTCGTGACGAAATAAGAAAGGCCATGTCACCTATGGACAAGTTGAACATTACGCCTCATTTGCTTACCTTTCTTTGTGAAGAGTTTCTTTCAATGTTTTATTTTGGTAGATCTCATGTGTGGGTGCATGTTTGTATATAATGGGCAACTTCTATAAATTGGATGAATTGGGTTTCTCATGAAGTCATTCTCATAGTAAAACATTTGACTATTGTGGTTTCTTCATTTACTCTTAACCAAAATCATGTGCATGTTAGATGTGATGAAGAAATTGTTATGACCTTCCACTTGATGGCCTAGGAAGGAATGAGCGCATGCTTTATAGCACATCCAAAAGCATGTATGCATGTGTGTAGCCATTTATTTAGCCTAGCTACTAGGGCCCACATGGTACATACCCCTCACCTATACATGACGATACCTTGGGTAATACCACAATCATAGTGTTGAGCTACTTTTGAACAAAACTTGGTTGTATGGCCAACGCTAGAAAGTTAATCCCGTTCACCTTCCCTTTGGATATTCTCCTACGATGCCTCGTATGAATAAGGTATCTACTTCTTCTAAATTACATACTTGTGCATTTTGATAAAGCGGAAGACACATATGTTAATCAATTGATTGAAGTCTTGCTCTTCCTTAAAGCAATTAACTATTCTTTTATACACCCCTTGACAATAATACATATGATAACTAATGTTCAAGCAAAAGGTGTTGGGTATCTTCTGATGCCGTTGAGAAAAGTAGCTTTCCACATGTTGTGTCGTTGCGTTGTTTCTTTTCCTTGTCAATTAAGTTCTAGTGTATCTCTCATCTTTTTTGAACAGAGAGAAAAGTTTCTAGTGCAACTTGAATGTTTCAAGAGCAAAAAAGCGTATATTTTAGGCATGCATCGTTTTGCCAAGATAGAAACATTTTTCCTTGTTAATTGTTGTCTCCTTGAATTACAGAGTGGCAATGTGTATTATACATCGAAAAGACAAACAAATTGATAAACGTTGTACCTTTTCCTAATATTATACGATGGGACTGGGCATTTGTCTCATGGTATGAATGGGAGACAAATTCTAAAACCCGAGGGAGTTCACTACACAAAACATTGGGGGGAGGACATTGGATCATATCTGTTCTATGGAAGGTAGATATAGAAACATACAAATTTACATTGATGATGTAGAGAGGTGTCAAGAGGGTAAATTCGATAAGTCAAGAAGGTAAATTTCGATATGGTAAGGTAATGAGTCCGCTAAAAAAATCTAGCCCTCTTTTCCGTTTAAAATATTCATTAGGATTTTCTCTTGCAACTACAAATAAAGGCAACGTCCTTATAAGAAATTTGTGGGACATATCATAACTGACATATTCTTAGCCTAATTGATCAATACATAATCCTTAATTAAGAATGCTCATAGAATCCACTTAGGACCGATTAACATTAGTAAAGGACATTGTATTTTTCCACGAACGCAAGGGAGATCAAGAGATGTCATTTTCATAAATACTAAAAGATGGAGGGTATTTTCATACATTCTAGAAACAAGCTCCATGGAAGCATGTGCTTCTTCTGCATTCAATTCTTTTCAGAAACATGGCCCCGTGGAAACATGATCTTCTTCTACGATAAATTCGATTCAAGTGTCTTCTCTGTGGTAACATCAAGGTAAGAGAATCAGAGTTTTTTTTTATCCAGTTCATGTAAACATGACAAAATCACTATAAGCAATGCTGTCCACCAATCTAGATCTAAAAGAGAATCAAGAGAAACATATCATAAAGGGACAAGCTTGTAATGAAGATCTTGTTTTCATTTCATTACTCAAGGCTTGTGCCAAGAACAAGGACCTTTGCAAAGGCATGCATTTACATGCCGACATCGTGAAGAGAGGGTTGCTCCAAAAGAGCCCATATGTAGGTAGCTCTTTGATCAATATGTATGCAAAATGCGGTCACTTTGAAAAAGCAACACAAGTTCTAGAAGAGATTCCGATCCGGAATATAGCATCATGGAATTCTATCATCGCAGGATACGCCCACCACAGCCGAGGACACCAAGCATTGCATTGTTTGGAATACTTAGAAAGTGAAGGATTTTCTCCAAACTCAGTGACATTCATCTGTATCTTGAAAGCTTGTGGCACCACACATGCCTATGAAGATGTAGGCAAACAAATCCATGAGAAGATTGTGAAGAGTGGGTTCCTATGCAAAGATGTTTTGGTTGGCAATGCTTTGGTAGATATGTATGCGAAGTGTGGTGCTCTTGAAAAAGCTCAACAAGTGCTTGAAGAACTTCCGATCCGAGATGTTGTCAGTTGGAATGCCCTTATTGCTGGATATGCCCACGAAGGGAAAGGTCATGAAGCGCTATATTGTTTTGAAAGGATGCAACATGAAGCTCTATCTCCTGATTCCGTGACTTTTGTTTCTATCTTGAAGGCTTGTGGAAGCAGTGGCCTTATCATCAAAGGCAAGCAAATTCATGAGAAGATTGTAAGTTGCAGCTTGCTTGAACGACACAGTGTGCTCGGCACCGCGCTGGTGGATATGTATGCCAAATGTGGTCTACTTGAGAAATCACAGAATGTTCTAGAAGGGCTTCCTCTTCGAAATACCATCTCTTGTTCAGCATTGATTGCCAGATACACCCAACATGGTCGATGTCATGAAGCTTTGAATTGTTTTGAATGGATGCAAAGTGAGGGTATCTCTCCAAATTCGGTAACTTTCATTTTGGTTTTGAGGGCTTGTGGCAAAATACAAGCTCTGGACAAGGGCAAACAAATTCATGATGAGATTGTACAGCGCAACTTGCTGGAAAATGATAGTTTACTTGGCCATGCTTTGGTAGATATGTATATCAAATGTGGAATGCTCTCAAAAGCACTGAGTGTGCTCAAAGAGTTACCTATTCAAGACACAGTTTCTTGGAATGCACTCATTGCGAGGTATGCTGAACAAGGGCAAGGTCATGTAGCTTTGAAATGTTTCAAACAAATGCAAAGTAAGGGTTTCTCTCCAGATGCAGTAACCTTCATTTGTGTATTGAAGGCTTGTGGCCTTTTGGGGGCCATAGAAAAAGCCAAACAAATTCATGACGATATTGTGAATAGAGGCTTGTTGAGGAAAGATATTGTGCTTGGTACTGCTCTAGTGGATACGTATGCTAAATGTGGTGTGTTAACAAAAGCGAAACAAGTGCTTGAAGAGCTTCCTGCTCGGAATATAGTCACTTGGAATGCACTAATTGCTGGGTATGCCCAACAAGGGCAATGCCAGGAAGCATTGAATTGTTTTGAATGGATGCAAAGTGAGGGCCTCTTGCCAGATGTTTCTACCTTCACTTGTATTTTGAAAGCTTGTGGCCAAGCAAGAGATATTGACAAGGGAAAACTGATTCATGAAGAGATTTCAAGTAGGGGCTTGGTGGGGAAAGATAAAATTGTTGGCACTGCTTTAATAGATTTCTATGCCAAATGTAGCATGCTCGGAAAAGCACACGAAGTGCTCGAAGAACTTCAGATTCGAGATATAATATCATGGAATGCATTAATTACAGGATATGCCCAACTAGGACAAGTTCACAAGGCACAGAAATGTGTCGAACAGATGAAAAACGAGGGTCTTTGGCCAGATTCGGTCACTTTCATTTGCATCTTAAAGGCTTGTAGTAGCACCGGAGCTATAGACATGGGCAAACAAATCCATGGTGAGGTTACAAGTAGAGGCTTGCTAGAGAAGGATATCAGCCTTGGGAATGCTTTGGTGGATATGTATGCCAAATGTGGTAAGCTTGAAAAAGCACAACTAGTGTTGGAAGAGCTTCCTTTTCGGGATGTTGTCTCGTGGTCAGCATTAGTTGCAGGATATGCTGAGCAAGGGCAAGGGCAAGAAGCAGTAAGGTGTTTAGAACACATGAAAACTGAGGGTCTCTCACCTAATAGAGTGACATTCTTGTCTGTTCTAAGTGCATGTTCTCATGGAGGGCTCTTAAATGAGGCCCAAACGCTTTATACTGATATGACTGGACAACTCAACATACCTCCAAACACAGAGCATCATATGTGTATGGTGATGGTTTTTGGATTGGCTGGCCATTTCGATGATGCTATGTCCGTGATTAGAGTTATGCCATCGTCTCATGATCCTACGTTGTGGCTTGCACTATTGGGTGCTTGTAAAAAATGGGGAAATGTGAAGCTTGGGAGGTTAACTTTTGATCAGATAGTACAATTGGATAATAGTTGCTCCACAGCATATGTCCTTATTTCGGACATTTTTGCCATGGCTGGAATGCATGAGGATGTAGAAAAGATCAATGCCTTGAGGCTAAAATATGCTACTTGGAAGAAACAAGGAAACAATTTGGGGGTTGATACGAGTGGAAATGTTCATGCATTTTCTAGGAAGGATATACAACACTCTTTAAGTAAAACTATGTATACAAATGAAAAAGCTATTACATGCAAAATGGCAAGTGTTATGGTCACAGTCTCCTAATTGCATATTTTTACTGAGTTATTAAACAACATTAATTAATTTAAACATGCAGAAGGCTAGATTTCTTAGTCTGCACTCCCACCCCAAGCCCAAGCCCATCAAGTTAACTAGAGGAGTGGGCACTATTGTAGTTTTGGAGCATATGCCAAGCTATCCTCCATGGTGGGTTACGATAAGTCAACATAGGAAGATGATATATAAGATGTGGCCATTCATGAAATTAGGTATTTGATTACTAGAAAAAAAAGATGAAAATGATGTCGGGGGTGTCTAAATATAGGCTACAGTAGAAACTGATTCTTCTTAGTAGTGTGTCCACACTAGATCTCCACTTCAAATCCAGGGATATTTACATGTGAGACATCATTGCAAGGCTACCTCCCAATGTATCATGCTATATTAATCATGATAGTCACTAGTAATTATAAGCGCCTTTGTAGAGATGTCTCGTGCAAAACATAATCATTAGGAGGGGTTCCTTCTATAAGCCCACAATCATGTCCATGCGATTGTAAGTTGGAATTATTTGTCCGATCTAGGAGGAGGAATAATCCTTCCCACATTAAGGTTTTGATATCATTTTGCGTTCTTTAACATATCTAGATGGACGATGTGCTCGAATGCTTTGTTGGTGCAAACATGAAAGCGTCATGCACAACCACTACGTATAGGGCATTTGTGCCACATCCTTGCAATTTCATTATCATTTACACCACTTTTGTTTCTACAATCATATCCCATTGATGCATCCGAGTGTATGATTGCAAGCCATATGGGTTACAATATCTTCCCCCATCCATCACATTTCACTCTCAAAGATTGAAATGGATTGGTCCATCATCATACCTTGTTGAGATCCCTATAGTTGCATTTCCATGTATGTGTATGAGGATCATAACTTAGGTTCCATGATGGGTAAACACATAGTGCAATTACATAAACTTTTTCATCAAGTGGATTTTGGGAATGAAGAAACACTAAAAGATACTTCATAGATTTCAAGAACCTCTATGACATTCTCACCGCCCATCCTCATTCTCTCCACATCCTTTTTGAAAATTTCTCGCATTCAAAATGTGCAAATCGATTGCTATATTCATTGGTAAAAATGTTGAACATTGAAAGCCACTACTAAACTCCTTGTTGAATTAAGCGTACAAGCACATATTTGAAATTAAAACCCTAGGAAGTTTTTCTTGGATTTGATCTATAGGCCTATTATATCAAGTACTTTGATCACACGGCTAAGGTATATATGTTGCAAGCAATACTGACCTCACATCAAAGAGGTGAATATCATCAAGAGAGAGATTACATAGTGCTATTGTATTAGAAAATTAATATAGCACATTGTATTTATTTGACATTAAGATCGTCTCTTGTATTCTCTTTCTCTATTTATGTTATAACCTTTCTATTCAAATGTAACTAACATTCCTCGCATACTTCGTGAAAAATGTCATATTTGACATTTGAGAATGATATAAAAAATGTCTATGTAATCTCATTAGTGTCTCCCACACCAACTTACTGATGCCACCATATGTTAACCATGATATCGCTTGGCCGCAAATATTTAAGTCCACTTTGGACCACGGTTCAAAACATCAACACCCACTCCATTGCCAAATCTAGGCCATCATTCTTGACATAGGAGGCATTGTTTTAGAAGCATGTCCACCTTGGATTAACCTAATAAGAATAACTTGAGAAACCCCAATTTAGTTTCTTTTCTTTGATCGCATATTTTTTTAATCATATTCTTCAAATCTTGTAACCCTAGTAAACTTTTTTAAAATAATACATAGTGTAAGATTAAAAATTTGAGCCCCGATTTGTAACCATATGAGTAGCTACGATTCGAGCAGCTTATCCACTTTATTATTGTTCTTGTATAAATTAGAGAAAGAAACTTTTAGTTGTAATCTCTTGTTGCGTCTCATAGGCCCTTTTATGCCAAAGACTATACCTTTATTATTGAATAATATATGTTTCTTTTAGTTGTAATCTCTTGTTGGGTCTCATGAGCCACTTTGGTTCCTAAGGGGGCTTGAATGCATCTTTGTTATTCAATAATATAATTTCAATCATGACAACGCATCGAAAACTGCTCTCCTTAAATTCAAAATGCAATGGAAGAGTTCACATAGTAAAAAGATTTGCATGCTAGGATCACATCTAAGGTGCTTAAGAGTATGTACTTCCAAAGCATCTAACCAAGGTTTACATAACATTGATTTTTTTCTCCACAATAATGCCCCCCCTATGACATCTCTGAAATATGCATGTGAATGGCATCCCATCAATTCATTGTCCATGAGAGAAACTATGCATCCTCAATCTAAACAAAACATAATGCTAGTTTTTTACATTTTGAAACATTTTTCACTTCTATGGCTGGAAATCATTGACAAAATTTTCGGTAATGTTTAATCATATAAAGTAGTTGAAAATCGTCTATAACTCCGTCAAGTCGATGTTACCCATGATCACTACGATGATGACCATTGTGCCATTCATCCATTTTATTCATCCACAAAATGTTGTTGGGACCATATAATATACAAAAATGCAAAAGACAGAGATGGGTCGTCCTCTTAATAAGATGATGGGTTCCCAAATCTCATTAAGACTATTGCAATCATGTTGATAAGGGTGTTGTCATACTACATTCATGTGTATTTGTATGAAGATCAGGATCTTACTACTAAGTGCATAATGAGCATCTATAAATAAGGAAACAATGTAGTGTTTTTCAAGGCTTAATGTAATTACACGTTTCTATTAAATGGCTTATCAGATCAGAAATAAGTTGCATTATGTTAGAGCTGAGACCCACGAGAATATGATCGGATACATGCATATCTATGTCTTAAAAATGAACTACAAGGAACACATCTTGTTGGATAAAGCTATGTTATCTTGCTCAAGAAAACAAACACCAAAGTACCCATAACTTTCTGGAGTGTATGTATGAATGTATGCGCGTATGTACGTATGCATGTGTGTGTGTGTGTATGTATGTATATATGTATGTATGTATGTATGTATGTATGTATGTATGTATAATGTATCAGTATGTATGGATGGATGGATGAATGTAATATGTATGTATGCATGTATGCATGTATGTGTGTATGGATGTATTACGTATTACCAATATTTGGCTTTGGGAACTTCTAAAATGAATGGTCAAGTTTCATTTTCGTGCATGATATAATATGAAATTATGTGGGAATACCATAAAAAGTGACACATTCTTATCAAAGTGTGTGCTCCTTATAAATGTTTCCACTCCTACCAATTCAATAATTTGACCAGCATTTTAGTGAAATGGTGGAGCACCCTTTTCAAGAACAATTCATCGATCCATTTGAATTAATAACTCACACTCATGCGAATAAGATGGAATTAGCTATTACTATATGCTTGGCATTATAAACATGTTCCGTGATATTCCAAATCTCACACTTACCTATAAGATGGAATTAGATACAATTATATTATTGGGAAAAAACTTTGAACACCTTAATATCCTTGTGTTTTCCTTTATTTCCCAGCTTAAGGTGTTTGGTCTTTAACTACACCTTGAGAAAAATATATTGTGCCACTTGCACATGTTTATCTTTCAAACGCCAACACATTTATGTGAAAGTCAAACCCAAGAGAGGCAAAAATCTACTATATTGTAATGCCAAGACCTTAGTAAGTTTCCGTAAAGGTAATAAGAAAGGGTGAAAGCAATGGAAGTTACATGCTTGCTCATGAGTCATGTTGTTTTACTTAATTCTATCATCTAAGTTTAATGATTTTAAATACTCTCTCTATCTTGAATTAATGCAAAGCCTTATTTATTGGATACTTCTGTATATAATATATTATATCACAAATTACAATAATAATGTATGACTCGTGAGTATGACTAACCGATGTATGGGGTTTGCTTCTTATAGTCAATGGTTTCTCTATCACTATCCTTGAAAACTTTTACCTTTCAGTTCATTAATAACACGATCCTTTATGTGTCCACAAGTTAATAAATTCATTCATGAATGTTCATTGTTGCTTTCTGTTTTGTGGCCCAACCCTTTTGAGCTCATATGAGGTCTCGTCGAGTGTTTATAAAGGCCGTCTATTTTGGTAAAAGAGAACTCGTCCACGTTGGAAAGAAAATGTACAATTTCACATTTTTATGTTTCATCGGGCAAATCATTGAGTTTTTCTTTTGGTGGCTAGTGGAGGCTTTTGCCTTGAATTGTTAGCCTCAGGGTATTGTTGTATTGTCATGTCCAATACACCCTTAGTTGTGTACAAACCCACGAGGAGCATGGATGTTTCATGGGAATGTGTGAAGCCAGTGAGGTTGAAATTCGAAAGCCCAAAAAAGAATTGATGGTGTTCCTTTCTATGTTAATACAATTGAACTTCACTTTCACATGAACATCTCCCCAAATGAAAGTAGCGGATGATGTTCCCGACAAAAAACTCCTCAACGTACATTCATTTTAATTTGGAAAAGAGAAGAAGAAGTAACATATGTCTAAATTTTGATTACAAAAGAACCATTGAGTATTGAATTTCATTTCCCTAGTAATTAATCGTGTTGCATTATCAACTATTGTAATCATTAATTTTTGGATTTTGACTTATTAATAACCGATCTTTGATTAATTCATGGAATTTTGGGATTTAGCTCCGCAATGTTTTGATATGGATATACTAGCAATGCATTATCCTTTGAAACAAATGCATTTAAGGAAATGTGATGAATGTAGGAGCAAATCAGAATAATGCAATGGTATTTTAGAGTTTCTTCGTTTTGTTTTGTTGTTAGTTAACATGACTTTTATCAGTTTCTTAAGGTTTTGGTTTAGGATACTTCTATGATAAAAGTATACCTAAAGTATGACGCATTCTTCATTCATATCACCTTGTGGTACATGAATTCTTAGTGTCCCCATACATTATAAATTTATATGTTTTTACAACTAATACAACCTTGGGGGATTGATGGAATGTCTATGTTTTACAACATCTTGTCACATGCATTGCCACACAACCCATGGGATGTGTGTTTTCTATGGGATCCCATCACATGCTTCCTTCAAACACCCAAGGAACATTTGGTTCTACATTGTCTTTTTTGCGTAAATGTTGTGACTTGTGATGAGTCTTGACTTTTTCTTTTTCTTCCTATTTACATGCATTCTCAAACATTGGAAGAGAGAAACAATGAATATATCTATCATATTATAATTACTCAAACATTTATGTAATCGAGAATAAATGAATGAATTGACCACAATTGTTCCAGGTTGACATAGTTCGTTTGGAAAGATGAAGCAAAACTCGGAGGTCCTCCTTGATTTCATTATCACATTGTTCACTCTTTCCTTTTGTTGTTTGTTGCACATGCATCTTCATTGTCTATTGCATATACAACTTGATTCATATTTGGCCATTCTCTTTATTCCTTTCCAAATAATGAATCTTGTTTCGATGGTGGCTTGTTTATCGGTCTGGCACATTTGGACCAACCGCTGTAAGTTTGTTTTTCAACAACAAAAGATCCCTAGTGGTGAGGTATTAATAAATATCTGGTTTGAGTTGGTCTCTTGGTTGTGGGGACGATACGACTCGATTAAGGGGGAATCTGATGCAGCTGAAAGATCTCGATCAAAGTTCTTGCTGAAATGGGGTAATTCTCCTATGGTCGGCAGATCATCATCAGGGCCTCAATGGCACTACCAAGCACCCCGATGGCAGTTTCCCCCAATAGTTTCCAACAACGTCTAGGTGCTGTAAATTTGTATAGTTATGGTACAAATAACTAGGTTATTTGAGTTGTTTGGATACGTTTGTTGAAAATGAGGTGGGGACTATGTCCGCTTTGGTGGGAAGGCCAGAGTGAGGGCTGTTGAGAGGAATTTTGAGAGTTCTATGATGTAATTTTGTTTGCTAACTAATGCGAAGCAGTATTTTTTTGGAAAAAAAAAATACTACCATGTGCACATACATAGAAGCCTTTTTCTTTTTGACTCACCCACGAATATGCCAAATTCAAAATGTGGTACATCGTACATTGTCATTATTGTGATTGCAATATCTTTCATCCATTTTAGATCGAGATTCTCCTATTTTACACCTTCACTCATAGATATCTATGTTGAATCTAGACACATGCAATAGACGAACCTATGTAGTCATTTTATATATACCCAAGCAAACAATTCCATTTAACTCTACATATCTATGTCTTGCCAACTTGGTCGTATAAATACAAACTTCATCATGCTCGATCAATACCCACATTTTGAATCATTATACCATTAAGACTTGTGCATTGTACTATGAGTCCTATCCCATAGACATTGGATTGATGCCTACTTGGCATACAACTAATTCTCCTAGACTTGTAGACATGTCTCTTGCTACACTTGTAGATTTGCATGCACCTTTTTAGTTTTAACCGTGGTTATGTTATCATGTTTTGTTTTGAGTGCAAAACCACCAATGCCCTTTTTATATCATATGATCATTTGAGCTAGTACTTACAAAGCATACAATTTGGGAACCATATTTGATGTACATGTAAAATGAACCATTTTCCAACTGCTAATGTTGCATATACAACAATAGCATTAAGTTGGTTTTCTCATTTGGCGTCTTAATTCTCGTGAATAATGTTTCGGAAAAGACAAAGTTTAATAACTTTAGGACTTTGATAGAGTTTAAGATGCACAATTGATAATTTGGAAATTTCGTAGGCCAATGTGGCATTTAATTGATGAATGTTTTATGTATCTATCTTTAAGAAGCATATTAGACAAAGAAGGCTTAGCAATATGAAATAAACCCATATTATGTGTACATATGTATGTAGGCGTATATTTATAATCGTGAACATTCTTCGGTGTGGTTGTGATTATTTGAGGACATTTCATAATTAGTATTTATACTATATTATTCCCCTTTTCGAATTTTCCTTTGAAGAAGGTGAAATTGTCTTGAATATCTTGAACTTTATCTTTTGACTTCTTTATTCAAATGTATGCACTTTCTTTGTCTTCTTATGCTTCATGTGTATGTAATTTGTGATCCTAGAACTTTTGAGTGCATAGGCATTTTTATAAACCTTTATTTTGTGTACTCCAAGAATTCTTTTTACTCAATGTGTACACATCTTTTCATACAATGAAATCTTGTTTTCTCCCATTTCAACTGGGTACATTTGCTATTGGTGATAATAAGTCATAAAATAATGGTATTTATGTAGCTACAAATCTTGGTAAATGGACGGGAAGGGGAGTCTTTGTATTTTGAAAATATGGCGTGCATTTGATAAAAGGATACTTGGTGGGTTAATAGACATTATTTGTTGATTAACCAATTCATATTTGGATGCTATGTTATGGAAGATTATATCAAGCACACAATGAAATGGTTTGGACTCGTTTCATTGATCATATACCAATACAAGGACGTATGCGAGCATAATATAAATCTTCTATTGTGATGCCATGTGTTGTATTGAATTACTTTAGTTGATGTATATTTGTAGTTGGGTTCATGCCTCTCACATGAATAGTCAAGACATTTCATGATTATTTGTTATATGTATTATTATTCATGTTACCTATGGCTATTGTCTTATTAACTTTTCATCACATGGATCCAAGTTCAAAGGTGGTGTATATACGAACTAGTACGAACTTACACAACATCATCATTATCACTTGAAATGACTCAATAAATGTAGAAATTGTTTACTTCGTCTTTTACCCTTTAATATATTCGATCATTCTAAGCCTTTGTTGTATGTACAAGAATTTGGTGATAATCCGGCAAGATGGTTGATGGGGAAAGAGGAAGTATAGTTGTTGACTTTACAACCACAAATGTGGAAAGTGGTTCTTTTGAAAAACCAAAGAATGTAGTTGATTGCCTTCAAAGCCGAGATGTATAGGTTGAAGAAGTATTGAATGGCTCATAACTATGACCTCAGAGGGTTTGTTTCCAATTAGAGATACTTGCAATAGATTTCCTTGCAATGTGTCTAGGGAATAGATTGTAATTGTTAGACTGCTTTCTCTATGTTGGAGTATATAGATTTGTTTCCTCAACCGTTGTCTACACAAGACGAGCTTGGGAAAAAATACTTTGTACGATGTAACCATTATGACCTTTCTTTATAACTAATGGAAGGATAATTTGTTTTGAATATATATATATATATATATATATATATATATATATTCCATCGTTCTAAGACCATTAAGCCACTACAATGGCATTCTTGACTTTAGGAAGATGAGTAATGACCATGAAGTTTGATGAAAGATATCTACGCATTACCTACCCATCTACATCAATATGGGAAAACAAATCATTGAGTCATAATACGATGCTACAAAAAGCATGATGGCCATGATACTTTTCTTTCCGGTACTCCTTCTGTGCATGGTAGCAAACCCCCTTCCAAGACTCGCTTTCACTAATATATTCTATAATATAATATCTAAAAGGGTAAACAAAGCATCAAGGAGAAATAGTGAAGCAAGAGGGAATGCATGTGCTCATATGAGCAAGATAATTTACTCCTCATATTGCTAGTTCTACTACATCCCTTTGTACATGTTTTTATCCAAGGTATGCACCATAGATTGGAAATGCAGATTATAAATTTAAGTAGATGTATTCTACAACTAATATGCACACATGCTTGGTTTGGGAATGCATATCAACATACATCTCAATGTGGATGTTTCAACTCACAAGATGGAGAAAAATGCAAGAACTTCAAAGCATCTGAAGTATAGTTACATTATGAAGCATAGAAGTAAACCACTAGATGCATAAAATACATGAAGCAATAAAATGAAAGTGTGCTGAATTTGGGCGCATTCAAACATGACATGATAGTGAGGCCTTTTTCCCAATCCATAAGCATTTAATAAAATATTTGTAGGTAAAAAGTGCCGAGTAAAGGAAATGCATTGATAGATCTTTTAATAGAATATATAATTGAAACGAACTTGGATTATTCTACCTTGTTGTTTTACACCAATTATCTACACCATTTTTCACATATTTTAATAGAATATATAATTGAAATGAACTTGGATTATTCTGCCTTGTTGTTTTACACCAATTATCTACACAGTTTTTCACGGGGAAAGACAATTATTATGGTTGCGGGCTTTTGTATCATGGGAAAGGGAAGTGATTAATTTGAAAGTAACCGATTGTAAGTATTGTGATCAACACACAAGCCAACAAGATGTGGAAAAGAATGATGGTTAACTTATTATATGAATTCTTGTATGATGGGTGAGCATGTGCATAATATTTTGGATCCCATGAATCAGCACACTATAAGTTGAATAAACAATACATCTTTATGCCACATGTGTATGTATAAAACAATGTAAACTAAGAGCTTATCTTTGAATATGTGAGCGTGAAAAAAATGCATTGGTATTTGGATAAGCAAAAGTGGAATACTATAGTTTGGATTCATTGTAGTGTAGTGGTAAGTATTCTCGCTTGGTATTGTAGTATTCATTTTGTTGACAACGGCGCCAATGGGTTGAGTTTTAAATGAATAAACTGAGAAAGCAGAGGAGGACAAGAAAAGGACACCCTAGATTTATCAGATGGTAGAAGGTAGTGGGAACTATAACATGCAAAGAAGTTTTAAATTCGAACGGGGAAGTTTAGGAATTGACATCAGTGAACTCAGTTTGTTCTTTGAGAGTGGCACTAATGAATCGAGTTTTAAATGAGTAAACTACGAAAGCGAAGGAAGAAAATAATTGGAAGCTCCACATTTAATTGATGAGAGAATCTAGTGGGAACTATAGTTTGTAAATGGTTTTTAGTTCAAGGGGGGAATTATAGGAAATGATGTCGATGCATTGACCACTACAGATTTTGGTGGGAGACAAATCACAATGACATGTGAGAGGCCTATAACAATCAAGGTGTTAAAGTCACCAACCGTAGAATTGCCATTTTGTCTTTTGGATTTGAACCTTTTTGTTCCTTCCTCCATCCTATCCTCGCAAGTTCTTCGCTGTACAAAATTCCATTAGAGACCAAAACAATCTTTTTATTATTCAACGTCGGTTTAGGCTTCAGCCTTGAACCATAAGTCTTCAATGTAATGATGATACACATCATTAGACTATGGAGGATTTGCATGCCTCTACAATGAACCAACAAAGACATTGGAAGTAGGAGTAAGAATGGGCTCACAACCAAGTTTCAAGCACTTTGTGCAAGCACCAAGGTAGGCAACTTGCTAACCCTCGGTGATTGTGCATCAATCATGGGCTTTGGCTAGGGTCACTAATGCCCATGATGCCTTTTGGCGACCAAAAAAATTGATCAAGACGATGACATAATCTATAGTGAATTAAACGAGGTGCAAAATGAGGATAGATACACAAACAAACAAGTAATGATCTAGTAAAGGCGATGGAGATGTTAACCATGAGCAGTGATTTGTGTTTATAGACGACTAGAGATTACAATCGATATTGGTCATCATATGCTGGGTTAAGAGGGTGTAGACATAGACGACCGTCGACTATAATGGGTTAACTCTTTTTATTTGTACTACCAACACGATCTTTGTAGCTTTTGAAGATGTTGCTTCAATGAGACAACCAACAACGATGTGCAAGATTGTGTACATATAGATATCATATCCTAGAGCCAATTCAATACCATGTCTAATTAGAAGCATCCAATATAATGTAGTGATTGTCATGTCTTTCACTTTTCCAACGGGTACATCTATCTCACTTCATTTCCATAATTTATTCCATGGTTTAGAACTGAAATTTTGGTTATTTGGTGTACTATTACGTCATTAGCTCTTTGGACAATATGGAAAATGAGATGTGAGGCTGTTTTTAATAATGGTCACATACATCTCAGTACTATGCTTATTGAATTCTGTCTGTTATTTGTCCACACCATATGTGGGCAATATGATGATCTGCAAGTTTCAACTGACGGCAACGTCAAGTGGACTTTAAGAAACGGTGGCGAGGACTTCACTTATTTTCAGATACAACTTCATGTATGAAGTGGAATTATGCCATACCTTCTTCTTTATTGCATAGCTTGTAGATTGTTCTCCATTCGTTTCTTATATGATATCATTTGTTTGATTAGATGTTGGTAATAGCTTTTGTATTACAATAGAGGTGAGATAAAATGTCTCCTTCTGTTTTCTATATATACATTTCTCAAGTAATATACTAAGGTGTATCTTTCTTGAAAAAAATAAAAAATGTAGTGATTGTCATAAAATTAAGGTAGTGAGGTAAACCAAGAGTTAGAATTTGAATGTCCCAAGTGTCATGGAAAGAGACAATTTAAACTCTCGCACCATGGATCCTGTGCTTGAATATGGTGTGACATAATGTTGAACACAATAAGATGATGATATGTACATGTAATCATGTAAAGTTATGTACCCTTCAATTTTTATCTTAATTAGGACAAAGACCCATAAATAAATACAGAAAATTGAGAAATTTGATTTAAAAGTTACGGAAAATATGCTTATTTCTTGTTGAACCACTTGACATATGCTTGATCAAGCCCTTAATCACATGAAAGTTTAAGGATAAATTATAATAGAACCAAAGGGAATAAGATATATTTAGACTAAACCTTGGCTTAACATACCATGTTGAAGTGTTTTGGTTGAAAATAGCGATAAAGGAAGATAAATGGAGGACACATTGCTAGACTACGTGGCTTCCAATAAACGATGAACATTGAATCAGAGTTGTTTCGAGTTTTCTTAATGATTAAAGCAAACTAACCCACCAAAAACCCACTTTTTTTTTGGTCGGAAGCACGAGCAACAAAACAAGCATTTTATATAATAAAAAGCTTATCAATCCGGGAGGAACGAAGGTGCTATAAGTAGATCAACTTCTGATTGGATTCGACCAATGAAGGGGGCCCCGCTGAGGAATGGGGCGGGAGCACGAAGGTGCGTGCATCATCAAAGAATCGGGAGCTCAAATTCGCGAGAGTTTCTCGTGTGATGATCCATAAATCTTTTCATTGTGATGATGAGGAAGGAGCCCCAGGAGAAGGAAGGAGGAAGGAATGAGTACATATATGTATGTATGTGTGTATGTATGTGTGTATGTATGTGTGTATGTATGTGTGTGTATGTATGTATGTATGTGTGTATGCATATACATATGTATGTATGTATGTATCATGTATGTATAATGTAGATGTATATTGTATAGTTTTGGCTTGTAGGGAAGCCCAAAGGAAGAAACCCTAAACCTTAAGAACAGGGGAGAGTACAGCAGACAAACAGACACAGACACAGAGAGAGAGAGAGAGAGAGAGATCTGAGAGAGATTTTGAGATGGAGGAAAAGGCAGAGGAGTTCAGTGGGGTCTGAAGGGAGGAAGAAAAACACAAAAAAAAAGCAGAGAAGAAATGCTTTTACAGTGTCTGTCACTCACTCTTTTGTCTGTTCTTCCTACCATGTTTCCTTTCATCTTTAATTCTAAAGTTCCATAGCCATAGCCATTTAGCCATTTAGCCATAACCCTTCATTCCCTTCTTCATTTACTACAGTAAAATTCTCTGATCTCTGAAACTTTTCTTTCCCCTCCATATCCACATTCTTTCCTCTCTCTCTGTGTTTCTTCTATAGCGTTTTTTTTTGAAAGATTTTTCAATTTTTTTTTTTTTTTACACAATCTTCTACCTGAGACCTAACAAAAATTCAACCTACATTGATTTTCTGGCTAATGCCTGGTTTCGCCATGGAACCTTCTCATCCAAGCTCCCCTGCATTCTACTCTAGGGTTAGGTCAGGTACCAACAGAAATGCAGACAATCATCACCCTCCTCCTCCTCCTCCTTCTCATCATCATCATCATCAGAATGGTCTGAGAGCATCAAGAAGCACAAAGAGCTCAGAAAGCTTTGTTTCCAGTCCCAGGGCTCCGGCGGTGGTGAAGCATAAAGATTTCTCCGATCCTGCAGAGCAGGAATTGAACCGGCTGACTCCGGCAAGAATCTTCACAAGGCATAATCAGAACAAAAACAGCGTGGGGGAGGATGATATGGCAGGAGGAGTTGGGGGTTCGCATACTGCGAGATCTCGGATGAACCCTATCCATGTGAACAGAGCACAGGGGAACCAGCACCGGCGCAGCAGCAGCAACGAGAGCTCAATACCTGCTGTGACAGGCGCCATTGATCGTGAACATGACCATGATCCACATCTGGGTGCAGTCGATGAGGATCCACTAATCTCCAACCCCAACACTGAGGATCTGGGCCCCCTCCTCCTTAGATTAGCCACTGCTCTGCACCTCTCTGGTGACAAGGACAATTCATCCAAAGCACTCGAATGTGCAACAAGGGCAGCCAAATTCCTCGAGAAAGCCACTGCCATCTCTTCTGCTTCTTCTTCTTCAGTGATCTCCTCAACTTCCAGGTTTGGTAAGCAAGCTATATCTAGCTTGGATTATGTAATGTCTCTCCATGTTCTCGCAGCAATATATTGCAGATCGGGTGAGTATGAAGAGGCCATACCTATCCTGGAGAGAGCCATAGCCATAGCCACAGCTACACCTGATATTGATGAAGGTGGTGTGGATCATGCCCTTGCTGCCTTTGCTGGGTATATGCAACTAGGAGATATTCTCGCTATGACTGGACAGTATGAGAATGCTCTGGGCTTCTACCGGAATGGTCATCAGATACAGAGTAAAGCTCTGGGTGCTATGGATCCTCGAGTTGGAGAAACTTGTAGCTATCTTGCCGAAGCATATCTTAAGGTTGTTCGCTTTACCCTAACTTACCTCCCTTTCTGTTTCCCCCTATTGTCTTTGCTCTGTTTTCCTCTTAAATCTCTTCTCTATATACTCTCGTTTCGCATTTTCTTGTAATTTTATTTCTTTCTTTTTTCGGTCAATTTTCATGCAGTTTTTATCTGATTCAAAGCTCTTCTTTACACCTTTTTTCCCCCTCTCTTCACCCACAGATATGCCTTTTGGATATTTTTAAAGCTCTCCATTAAGCCCCAAACCCATTTTTGTGATTTGTGTTAGGAGTTCAAATGCTCTTCTTTTCTCACAGTTCAAATGCCCATATAAACATCAACAGTTTCCATATATTGCCCTATTTTAATGCCTTTTCTATGTTGCCTCGTTGTGATACCATTTTAGGCTCTGCAATTCCAACAAGCTGAAGAGTATTGTGAGCTTGCACTTGAGATCCATGCCATCCATAGCAGGCCAGGATCATTGGAAGAAGCCGCTGACCGGAGGCTAATGGCCTTAATATTGAGCGGGAAAGGGGATCATGAAATGGCTCTTGAGCATCTTGTGCTGGCTAATGCTGCCCTCAGATCACACCCTGGGAAGGACTTGGATGTGGCGGCTGTTGATTGTGGCATTGGTGATGCATACATGTCTTTACTCCGATTCGATGAGGCAATCTTCTCCTACCAGAAAGCTCTCACCCTATTCAAATCAGTGCATGGTGATAGCCATACGAGTGTGGCATCGGTGTACGTTAACCTTGCTGTGCTCTTTATGAAGATGCGAAAGCATAAGGAGTCAAAGAGCTATTGTGAGAATGCGTTGAGAATCTATGGCAAACCCAATGCGGGGCATTCTCCTGATGAGCTTGCCAGTGGGTTGACTGAGATTGCGTCGGTTTTTGAGAGCATGAACGAGAGGGAACAAGCTTTATTCTTGCTTCAGAGGTCTCTTGACATATTGGAAGCATTGCCAGGGCAGCAAAGTGCAGTTGCTGGTGTGGAGGCTCAAATGGGTGTTCTGTACTATTATCTTGGGAGGTATGAAGAAGCGTTCATGACGTTTAAGAGTGCAGTGTCAAAGCTAAGGTGTGGTGCTGAGAAGAGGTCACCCCAGTTGGGTATAGTGCTCAACCAGATGGGGTTGGCATGTGTGGGATTGAATGAGATCTGGCACGCTGCTGACACTTTTGAGGAATCGCGACGAATCTTGGAAGATGTGTATGGGCCACATCATGCAGAAACATTGGCTGTGTGTAGCAACCTGGCAGGTTCATACGATGCATTGGGCAGGTATTAATCCTGAAAATGCAGAATGCACGGAAACTACACTGCTCCCATTTTCATGTTGATGTTTAGCTATGTGTAATGTTGCTTATTATGAACACACACACACACACACACGCATACACATTAATGGAGCTGATTAAGTCAGAGAGATAGATTGATTAGCCAATGGAAGCCCAGAGTCTGGATAGCTATTGTCTAGATATAATAGACCTTTGGTTAACTGGTATACTATGTAGGTCTATGTTGAGGCGATACTTATCCTTAGTGATGACGCCAACCAATTTGTTATCCATGAGCTAACAATTTTCATCTCAGACAGAGTTCCCTCCATTAATGTGTAATACAATCATGCACCAATGGATTCGATTAGGCCACCCTTTAGATCTGTTAAAAGTATACACATAATAATACATTAATGGAGTTGATTAGGCCAACAATTAGCTACATTAATGTAACTATGATGTATGTGTGCATGTGAAACATGATATTAAGTTTGTTAACTCCATTAATATATGATGTCGTGTATATATTGCTGGTGAGGTATAAGAATTATTGGGTGAGATATATATGCGTTTGAATTGGAAGCATTCAAAAATCTTATGTTAACGCTCACGATATTATGTTTGTGTGAAGGTCGGATGAGGCTATCTCCCTCCTTGAGCATATACTTGAAGTAAAGGAAGGGAGACTGGGAACAGTACATCCAGAGGTTGAGGAAGAAAGGAATAGATTGTCTGAGCTTCTCAAAGAGGCAGGACGCCCAAGAGTTCGGAAAACTAATACCCTCGAAGAACTTCTTTTCATCTCGAATGCACAGAGCACAAGGCATCAAAACCAAAAAAATGACCAAAAAACCAGTGTAATGTAGAGAGCCAGAGGGGGTTACATAGCATATCCGTGTGGAAAATGTTTTCTCAACCCTTGTATACAGCAAATGCGATGTAGGTACAAATTAATATTTCAGCCCATCATATTTTAGCACTAAAATATTACAGGAAGGATATATACATGAATTTTTTCTTTTACATCATTCAACGATATCATTCTCTCCATATATGCACCTAAGATTCAATGCAAAACCGATGGAATTCGTTATACAGTTATATGGTGATGAGATTTGAGTACAGTAAGGCTGGATCATGGATAACCATTGGAAAAATGACAATGCAATGAAATGTGTTACTGAGAAGACTGCAAACATGTATACCAAGTTTCGTCGAAAAGAGAAATGATGGTGTAATCAGTTACAACATGGTTTGAATAATGACAAGGACGTAAGAAAATTGGTTCTTATTTGTATTGGAATTGAAGATGAAGTACTGAATTCCCTTTAACACCGTCTTTCCTTGAGTTGATGTGTCTGAAGCACTTAAATATTGAAACAGATTTAGAGAAGTTTTGCCGATCCTCTAGAAGTTTGGGGAATATTGAAGGTCTCTAAAGGGATTAATTAGACAGTTATGTGACCATTCCATCTAAAATTGGTGAAATCAGGGGATGTTTTCAGAGAAACATAGTATTGAACCTCATTTCTTCATCGTCCACGGTAGAGTTTACTTCAAATTGTGATTAATTTCGCTTCTTGTAGCCTTGCGACAAGTTCTTCATTCTCCTATAATAGAGCCCATTAATGCCAGAGCGATGTGCAATTAAATCAACCATGTCAAATTCCTTTGATCACATCTTTTCATTGACAGCCTGCAGAATATTGACAGACACTCTGTAACAAGTTGCCAGCCTGAGGACATGTAGCATTTTTGTAATGAAGTCTATATCTTATTGTAAGGGTCATGCATGTAAAGTTGAGTGATATACCCCGATTTCAGACAGTGAAGTGTTACCAACGTTTTTGTATCTTTGTACTGTAGAGTCTATCTTAAATGTAAAAACATTTCCAAGCTGAGACTTGTGAGATCTGTTTGTGCTTTAGTGTGGGCTTGCAATTTTGATGAAGAATGATCATCAGCAGGGATATCCTCAGTTCAAATATGAGATATTGCCTATACAATACATACTAAATTGCAATTCGTCTTCTTCTCATTCTTTGTGTTGAGAGTATGATGATTCCTGCTTTCTTTGATTGCCTTATCCCATGATATGTTCACTTGACATCTTGTGTTTTGGCAACTTAAGTTCCAAATTGCATTAGATGCATGACATTGTTCACAAAAACTAGATTAACCCTGATACTTAAATCTAAGTCACCAGTCCTAATTTCATGTATCTAAATTTTAGTTACATGTTGACATAACATCACATGGAACTTTGATCATAAAACACTACTTAATTACACTTAGAATCCAACAATTTACACATGTGAGTGGTGATTACATGTTCCAAATTGCATTAGATGCATGACATTGTTCACAAAAACTAGATTAACCCTGATACTTAAATCTAAGTCACCAGTCCTAATTTCATGTATCTAAATTTTAGTTACATGTTGACATAACATCACATGGAACTTTGATCATAAAACACTACTTAATTACACTTAGAATCCAACAATTTACACATGTGAGTGGTGATTACATGTACCATTGTGCGGTGTTAATACTCCATTCGCAGAATGATATAGAAATTCTTACATTTTACTCTCAGAATGACCTTGACATCAATTACAAAACAATGGAGATCAACAATGTACCACTCTAAAAGGATAGTTGTACTTGGGGGCTATGTCTTTGCCAACCATGTGACAATTGAGAATGGACATCCTTTGGATATTGCATATCTAAAGGCCTCCATATATGACTCGACATTTGTTCAAAAACCACCCTAAAAGTTCAAATGCTTATTAATGGCGAACAATTTGTCACACAATTTTGACTATTGATTTGTCTTTGCAAGTAGGGACCATCATTTGGCAATAAACCACATTGATTTTGTATTTAGTTCCGTTTGTGAAAAAGAAGCAATGATTTGGAGTCTACAGTTCTTTGGTGGGTCCTTTGTCCTCGTGTCTACTTGTTTGTCTTGTACTTGCCTAATGACTTTTTTATCCTTGGTTGTAATGGGAGTTGATTGAATATGTGGGATAGGGCAAATATGCATGTGTCTTGACACATATTAATGATTGCTAGAAACTGAAACCCTTAACTTAAGGTTGTAAGGCACAACATTATGATTATACCACTAGGTCTGTATATTTTTAGTTTTTTTTATAACAAAACCATACGAACATGTAAGCATTACTTTTTAGGATGCTTGAAATGTCTTGTATGAGACATAAAGACAGTGGTACCACATTAGATACTAGCATGAGATGTCTCATTAGGATTTGCTCCAACTAGACAAGTTCAGTGAATTACGAACACAAATATGTCCGTTTTAGGGGCAATGCAGTGGTTGTTGACAACTTGAGGGTATTCTTTGTAAATATCCAAAGTTAGAATGTGGCTTTGATAGAGCTGTGTTTTCCACAATGTTAAGACTTGACATGCAACTACAATTTCAATGAATGTGTATCTTTAAAAGATGTCAAAACTGATTGGAATGACAAATTCTAATTGGTTGGCTATCCATTGACAATGTTAATTTATGTTAGTTGGCCAAAGCATTGATGTAAGACACTTAACAAATCCACATAATATTATATAGAAAATGTCATGTGTTTTTTCTTTGGCTTGCTATAAAGTAAAAATAAGTAGATAAGCTGGCATAATATTATAGAGAGACTATATGATTTAGAATGGGGAAAGACTACACAAACCACATAATATTGTAGAAAGATGATATTCCAACACATATGTTTGTTTGTCGATCAATATTATGTTAGTGCCACTTATCAAACTCTTCTATTCTTCCCGCCTTTAAAAGCATTCATGCCACATAACCTCTTCAAAACTGGCCTCATTTCGTGTATTGATGGCCACATACATCAATAAACCTTTAAATTTAAGGGAGCCGGTTTCGACTTTATTTATTTGTTATCTTATTGGTCTTGGAAACCTCTCTTTCCACGTGCAATCGATGATAGTGGCGCTAGAGGAACCATCGTCTTCCAAAGTTTCATTATCCCATTCATTGTGATCACAACAATCTTTCCAACACTCGCACATGTTATGTTTTATAAATTTTATTTTATGTTGAAAAACAATTGCTTATCCTCATTATGAAAGATCGCCCCTCTCCTTTACATTCTTCTCCTCCACTAATAGTGCCGCACCCAAAGTTTTCTCAAAATGATTACGTAACACTTCTAACCACACTCTCGTGTGATATCGAGGAAGACTTAGGGGTCACGAAAGAATAAATATGTAGACGTGCTATTTATTATTGCTAAATCATGAGGAATAATTGGTTACTAGCTAGGAACCCACATCGTAGATTACAATCACATATGTATATATATTTTTACATGTATGCATAAATGTGCATTTGCCTTATGAATCACGACATGTGCTACATTATGTTTTAGGACTGGCACTTTACAAGGATACTGGTCTATGGGCTATAATGTCCTGTGCCAAACCGGACGAGCACTTTATAGAGCCGAGTCCTACGGATCTTTCGTCGCCATGTCTGGTCGCATTTTGAAAGGCCTTTCTTTGGGCCCGGGTGGGTAGGAGGCGGGCATGGCAATGGGCGGACATAAGATCTTTCGGATCGTGGAGCCTCCCCCATTATGACACAACTCGTTCAATAGGGTTTAGGGTTTAGGGTTTCAAAGGCCCTTCCTTATCTTCTGTCGGTTTGGTCGGGCGGGCGGACATTTCGATGGACGGACATTAGGATTATGTTGTGGGCGTTTTTGTTTGGGTACTTTTCATTTCTTTGCTTCTGCTTGAAGGGAGAGGCTGCTGGGGCTGCAGATTCATCTCTCCTTTTTCTTTCTTTCTGCTTTGTTAGATTCGTGAAGAAGATGATGATGATGATCACGACTTCGATGGTGACCCTTGATCAGACAAGAAGGGAGGTAGCACGGAAGAAACGAAACACTAGAAACGAGAAAGGAAAAGCGTATGACAGAGGATTGATGCCCTCCTCCTTCCATTGCGTAACTCTGCTATGGTTCCTCCTCCTCCTCCTCCTCCTCCTTCCAAGAAACGCAGGTCTCCGCAGCCCATTGATTTCTTCATTTGGACAACAGAGGTGAGTGGCACCTTCTTCCGTTCTTGGTCAGAAATGGTAGGGTAGGGTAAGGTAGGGTGTGTGGAGATTCCTTTTTGCTTTTGTTTCTCCTTCCCTCTGATGCACGATCTGTGTTTTACGGCCATGGACATGGGACCGGGTAGTAAATAAGGTATGTATGGGTATGGATGTATGTTATGTGTTTGATGCCTTTATTTATGCATGTTGTGCACGCTAGGATTGAAGCAGGGTTTAAACACCATACTATAGAATGAGAAGAATTTTTGAGGATTCTTCCCATCTTAATAAGGTTATGCATGTATGCATCACAAATAGTGGTTACTTTGTTGGCCTTCCTCATTTAATTAATGGCCACTTCAGAAAGATTCATGCTATGTTTCAGGTCGGTAGTCTATTGGCAATGAAGTTTAATTTGTTATTAAAATGCGTAACAGGGAAGATGCTATATACACCATGGGACTTGATATTAAGCCTAGAGATAGGTCCCTTTGCATGTGAATTCCTGGTTTGCTTAGCTATGCTCGGACACTAGTACAAGAAATAAGTAAAAGTGATGCTAGTCTCTGGCACCAACAGTATGTCAATAGGAGAAATCTAGCTTCCTGGATGAAATTATTTAAAACTTCTCTGGTGGGGAGATTCAGCAAGATTCATGGACGGTTCAATTGGGATTTTACCACCCTTTGGAAGTTCTTTGGTCTGGTTTCAGTATGTCAAAGTTTTCCTCTAGGTTTTATGGTTAATGGCTTCTCTTCTTGTCCTCCTTCACACCACGATGTAGGCTGTTAGCTTATAAGGGTATATTCTGATCATTAAAATGCCAGTTTCATGAAATAAAGGTCAGCCCTCAAAGCAGAGAGGCTGAATTGTTTATGATTTCTTTTTCTTTTGCATTCTAGGATGTTGGTACATGGCTAGAAGATATTGGCCTTGGTGGATGCAAGGAAAAATTCACACAGAACCATGTTACAGGGGAGTATTTGGATAACGTATCTAATTTTACTACCGATGAAATTATGAGGTTTATAAGCCAGTGCCATATGACATGGGGAGACTTCATCAATCTCTGCAAGGAGCTACGGCGCTTGAAAGGTATCACGGTCTAACATGTATCCAGTAATGTATTCTGGATTTTCTTAAGCCTTGTGCATTAAATCTAAGATCTTCACCAATGCATCTGTAGAGTTGGTCAATCAATCAAGCATTGTAGGTTTCTCTGGCCATGCTCAGTAATCTAAGGCCTTCATATAGACATCATAGAGTTAGTGACGCAATAATGCATTCTAGGCTTTCTTATGCACTTTAAGCTAAGGTCTTTACCTACACATTATGGAATTAGTAACACCAATGATGCATTCGAATCTAAGGTTTTCACCTATGCATTGTAGAGTTGGGTAAAACAAGGTCTTTAAATTAATGAGTGACAAATGTTACATCTTTTATTATACCCTTGATTCTAGCTGAATGAATATTTGCAGTAGCATGCTTGCAAGGGGAGCAAGAAATTCGAAGACCTTGGTGGGCCCCGGCATGTTTTGATACGATGTTTGTTAGAGCAGCAAAGAGAACCAGACAGGCTCGGGTGGTATCGCTAAGATTTGACCCTTAATAATGGAAAAATTTGTCCATTACCTGTGACTCTGAGCCAGAATTGGTCGAACATGTTTTATTTACCCATCCTTTTCAGTTAATACCCTCATTTGTTTGTCGAACATGTTTTGATTATGTAATGAAGTGACCCCCAATCTTTGATGGATTGAATGTATAGACCTATAACGCATAAATCAAATCTAAAATTCTTTGTTTACTCATGCAGATTAATGTTCTTTTTTGGTAATAATATCAATAAATCTGTGGATATCCTTCTACACCATTTCACTTGTGACTGTGAAGCATTAAAGTTTTGAAATAGATTTAGGTCACACTAACATATATCTGCAAGAAGATGTCTGCATGTATGGAATGGGTTATGATATCCAGACTCTAGACATTCAATAGCTAGTATATACGGGGTTTTCATGAATGCTGCATGAACTAGTGTCACTGAGCTCTACACATTGAGAAAATATTAGAACGTTGAAAACTCAAATATCCAAAAACCCTTATCTGGGTCACCAGTATGACCACCTCGAAATCACATTAATGTGCATTAAACTTCACAAATATGGATGGTGATTAGATCTTCGGGTATATTTCCATTAAAGGATATCAAAGCTAGACCCTAATTAGGGCCAGAACACCAACATCACAAGAGAACCCAAAATATATGATGGGGTTTAAACTTTAATTGCATAAACAAAAGACATACTAATGAGATTCCATGTTGAAGAAATCTAAGACATACCCAATACCCTAATTGGGGTTTATGCAAAAATTCTTTATGGAAGAACACTTCATCCAAGAAGACTCTTTTGCTTCATTTTGAGGTAGTCAGAGGAACCCAAACTGCACCAGAGAAAAGAGCCTAATTTGAGTTAAAGATCTCAAAATCCCTAATATGTGCCAGATGTCCAAACACCCAAATTTGTATGTCATCCCTAATTTGGGTCCTTCACCCCCCCCCACCCCCCCCCCCCACCAAGAAACATGAACTATATATACAAACTTAGACAACATTATGGAGTAAGATTTTCCGTTTATTCCACCAATTTCTCTTCTTATGTAGAGGCTCTCCATTACCAAGCTTCTGTAAAACCCCTTTAGTATTTTTGAGTCTGTACTTGAAGTCCTTCGTCCAAGCATTAAAACTTTCCTTGAGTTTACTCAGTTCTTCATCAGGATTCAGGCATGCTTCTGTTTGGCCAGATTTCACCTCTTTCAGGAACTCTGCATCATCCATGAAAACTTGCGTTCTGTGCTCAAATTCTTGTCGCATTTTGCTCACTATCAGTTGGTCAGAAGAAACATGTCGCCTTTCAGAAGAGAGACACAAATTCTCAGAAGATGTCTTCTGAGAGGTCAAGTTATGGTCTGAACTTAATGAATCTACGGAGGATGTGGTTTCATCCCAATCAAATTCATGAGCAATTTCATTGTTATGTGGGACGATAGCATTATGTTGAAGGATATTATTGTTATGTTGCATAGTATTTTTGTGTGGCAGGGTATCATTGTTATGTGGGAGGATATGCCTCGAGCCTCTTGGTGTATTGATGAGATAATTCTTTCTTGAAGATGTATCATCTAGTTTCAATTCATGACATGAAGCTGCCTCTTGATTCCCAAGGCTTTGTTTTGCATCATTGATTTGTTTCTGAAGAGATATCATTTGCATCCGCCACATTGCCTCTAAACCTGGGATTTCGGACCATAGTTTTTCATAGCGGTCAAGCTTTTGCCGAAGATTAGCATTCTCTAGCTCTTTTTCTCGAAGTGTGGCCTCAACAGATTGAATTTGTCTCTCTATTTTAGTTCTAAGTGAGTTTGAGACTCTGGCTCTCGCATCTTCTTCAGATTGTGTTACCTTCATTGAAAAAATAATGTTATCGTAATCTATCTTAATGCAGTGCCAAAGGAGCATTTATTCTCAATTCCATATGTTGATGGGTATTGATGTATACTTTTTTCTTTTTAGAAAATAACAGGTGAATTTATTAGAGTATTTTAATGCATCTTGAGGGAAAAGAGAACCATGAGATTTCCATCCTTTTCCTCTAAATCATGACAATGGCAACGAATAGCTTCGTTGTTTGTTTGTTGCTTTACAGTAGATGGTGTTGTCAATCCATCACCTGCAGGTAGAGTTCCATTAACGTTACTTGATGGCAATCCATATGCTGTTAGCCCTTTATTGCTAAGTCAATTTGTGGCCAATTGACATATAATTGCTGGAGATGAACACTTAGACAATTTCATAAAGAGTTTTTAGGAGGGAAAGATGAATTCCAATGAATATGAACGGATTAAATATTAGAAGATGAGAGCTGAAAGATTTTGCAAATGATGTAAAGGAGAGATCAAATGCACGGAATAATTTGTACAGGTATCCAGCTTTCAACCATAACAAAGAGAAGTATGCTCCCTCTATCCAGCTTTCAACCATAACGATGAGAAGGATGATACTACAATAGTTTGGCCTTGAGAGAGGAGATGAATGATGAAGACAATGGAGATTGAGAGTACCAAGATATAAAGAACATGGGGCATATCATCACCAGATCATGGAGATGATTGATCACCATGTCCAATCTACATGAGGACACCTGAATGCACTTGTTAAACTTCATCATAGCATCATTTCACTCCACCAACCAACATTCAGATACAAATTTCAGTCAGCATTATGCTCATACATATTAGCTATGCATGTTATGTTTGTAAACCATCCCCAATCATTCTACCACATGCATTGAGATAATGATTATGGAGCTTTCAGAAACCTGGAGCTATTTATTTTTATTTTTGCATGAATGAGACATGGATTCATTCACCCATATCTGCAATCATGATTTGTCTCCTATGCTGATTTTGGCCTCTAGTAGACATTAATATATCTATGCTGATTTTGCATGAATGAGACATGGATTCATTCACCCATATCTGCAATCAATCATTGAGATAATGATTATGGAGCTTTCAGAAACCTGGAGCTATTTATTTTTATTTTTGCATGAATGAGACATGGATTCATTCACCCATATCTGCAATCATGATTTGTCTCCTATGCTGATTTTGGCCTCTAGTAGACATTAATATATCTATGCTGATTTTGCATGAATGAGACATGGATTCATTCACCCATATCTGCAATCAATCATTGAGATAATGATTATGGAGCTTTCAGAAACCTGGAGCTATTTATTTTTATTTTTGCATGAATGAGACATGGATTCATTCACCCATATCTGCAATCATGATTTGTCTCCTATGCTGATTTTGGCCTCTAGTAGACATTAATATATCTATGCTGATTTTGCATGAATGAGACATGGATTCATTCACCCATATCTGCAATCAATCATTGAGATAATGATTATGGAGCTTTCAGAAACCTGGAGCTATTTATTTTTATTTTTGCATGAATGAGACATGGATTCATTCACCCATATCTGCAATCATGATTTGTCTCCTATGCTGATTTTGGCCTCTAGTAGACATTAATATATCTATGCTGATTTTGCATGAATGAGACATGGATTCATTCACCCATATCTGCAATCAATCATTGAGATAATGATTATGGAGCTTTCAGAAACCTGGAGCTATTTATTTTTATTTTTGCATGAATGAGACATGGATTCATTCACCCATATCTGCAATCATGATTTGTCTCCTATGCTGATTTTGGCCTCTAGTAGACATTAATATATCTATGCTGATTTTGCATGAATGAGACATGGATTCATTCACCCATATCTGCAATCAATCATTGAGATAATGATTATGGAGCTTTCAGAAACCTGGAGCTATTTATTTTTATTTTTGCATGAATGAGACATGGATTCATTCACCCATATCTGCAATCATGATTTGTCTCCTATGCTGATTTTGGCCTCTAGTAGACATTAATATATCTATGCTGATTTTGCATGAATGAGACATGGATTCATTCACCCATATCTGCAATCAATCATTGAGATAATGATTATGGAGCTTTCAGAAACCTGGAGCTATTTATTTTTATTTTTGCATGAATGAGACATGGATTCATTCACCCATATCTGCAATCATGATTTGTCTCCTATGCTGATTTTGGCCTCTAGTAGACATTAATATATCTTTCTTTCTAATTAGTGAACCCAAGGCACATATATAAAACTTGAGAAGGTTGCTTGTAAGAAAATGTGTTTTAAGGAGACAATGCTCATTTATGTTTTCATCTCAAAATCACATTGGGCAGAATGTCATTTGGAGTAATAGAGTACTTCGAATTCGAGCACATGACTCCACTTGGATGATATATGAAAACACGGTTGAAAGAAACCAGAAATTTAAGCATGGAGAGGCTTTTAGTGTTACAGTCATGGAGTTATCATGTATGTGCACAAAGAGAATGATAGGCAATATAATTAATTATAACATTTAAACAATGCAAGTCTTTCATCATGCCGCAAATGCAAAAACAGACGGCACAAATTGAATGTTCACCTTGTTGAAAGACATGGATTTTTTGCCTTTTCTCAAGATATTGTTTCCGTTTTGCTCTGGCTCTTATAAACCGTTGCAAAATAATTGCAGCATAATGCTCTTTGAGTCTATTTCTATATTCTCGTCTCACATTTCTACCTCGAACCACTGTGAACAGCTGAACGTTAACTATTTTTGTGCATTGTAAGATCACAACTTTTAGCATGAAGATTCCAGAATTGTACTATCAAACATACAAGATTGTAAAACAATGATTGCCCTTTTGAGTGCCTTGTAGCGGCATCTAATTTTGTATCCCTTATACAATTTCTGAAAGAGTATGATCCCTTCGAGGGTTTTTTCGCGGCAGTCTTCCAATCTGCCAATCTATTTTCAAGGAAACTTTCTTGTAAGAATTTTTACTGCATTTCAATTTGAATGCTGTAGAAAGATACTAATGAAAGGAGCTTGTTTACCTGTCCTGCTCTGAGGAATAGTTTTGTATTACCAATTTGGTACATTTCTGGTGGTACTGAAAACTGTTCAAGGATTGCGATACATAAGTTGAGTGCATCGTTATGCAAAGTAGCATCCTTAGCAATCAGGAAACCATACCTGTAAAAAAGAGAATACCTCAAGATTGAACCTATATAAGCTCAAAATAGAATCTAGATATGACTAAACAAGTGGCCAAATGAATTATGAAAGGAAAAATCGCTTTAATACTATACTTATTGAAGAGACAAAATGTTTGCAATTACACCTGCTTGCAAACTTTTGATGTGATGTGCGTGTTGGATATCCAGCTCTAGATATTCGAACAACTTCTAATACCCCACAGCAGCATAATTGGTGTAAAACCAGGTTCTCTTCGAAGAGGCTTGGTTGTTGTAGCGTGTTGGGCTTTATACAGCGAATGAAGTGAGGCTCGGTGCTATTTAATCTTTGCATCAATTCACAAAGTTGCGCCTATTGCAAATTATCACAATTTCAGAAAAAGAAATAGCATAAAACAGAAAATACTCATTTATTGAAAACTTGCGTAGAGATAGGTAAATGGTAGACCTTGAATTTTACTGCAATACTTTGTTTCTGAAGCTCTGTCCCTATTTTACGTCCTCCATTCATCATCTTTTGGAGACTTGGTACAATTTTACCTGCAATACTTTGTGGTAAGCTAGTTTTGCATGAAGCCAACAACTGCAACAAGTCTTCATGAAGTACATCTTTGTTTTTCTCCAGAAATCCTACTGTATCATAAGTAACCTGGACACACCTTCAGTACATCTAGAGTGAATATCCATTCAAGAACAGGGAATCAACTAAGAACCAATACAATTGATTTTTCTCTTGTTCTTATCAGGGAATCACCTCTCCAGCATAATGCTTGATTGTGAATGCTTTAGTCCTTTCTGACTTGAAGTAGGCATTAGAATCAAGATGTAATTTTAATTTGTCCAAAAATGTATCATCAGAACCTTTAGGAAATGTGCACTCCTCATCGAGTAGAGAAATCACTCCTACTGGCCACTACATCCATCAAAAGTAGAAAATGTTCTTGGCAATAAAAATATGAGTGTTGATTTGTTTCTGCGCAAAAATTCAATAAGAAAGCATGCACTTCTTATTCACCAAAGCATATTTTTTTCAGAGCAGACTCATGGACCCTTTCTAAAAATCAAATTAAGATTCTTGCTTAGCCAAGGACTGACTCAGTGCAGACTCATGGGCCTCTAAGGAGAAAATAAGTCAGCACAATAGACAAGTGAACAATAATAAAATGATATGCATAAATCTCAGCTGAAATCATCATTATTTGAGTTCGGTTTTTTGTTTTTCTTAGGGAGATTAATAGACTTCCTCCCTGAAGAAAAAGAAAAAGGGGATGAAAAAAAATAAAAAATAGACATGATAGAAACCTTCTCAATGAGTTCAAGACATTCTTGATTGTCTTCAAATTCGATGTGTGTCCAATCAATACCTTCAGACGTATACTCCTGCTTATCAGAAGGTGGATTACAGTAATAATTGCACATAACAAATTAGGTAGACTATAAAAGTGAGCAAGGAAGATATAATTCTACTGTTCCAATACCTCTTGTTCAAGTTTAAACAGATGCCTGTTGAAATGTTGTTGAAGTCTCTCATTCGCGTAGTTTATACATAGCTGCTCAAAGCTGTTTTTCTGTGTAGGAGATCTTTTCGGGTTAGCATGAATGAATTATGATTTTTGGAATGTTATAACAGATGGTCATTCATAGTCTCTTACCAGAAATGTCTCAAACCCGTAAATGTCCAAAATACTTATGCATTTTCTAGTAGGCCAGTTTGGACCTTTGAAGGACCTGTTGATACGATCAACTAACCAATCAAAAAGGCCAGCATAGATAGCTTTGGCCAAGGCATCTCTAGAATCAATTGCCTAAAACAATGTTACATACATAAGAACACAAAATGGCCCCATCATGGAATGTAAGTAGAACATTAAAGCATTACCTTCGAATAAGTTAGCTGCTGTTGTATATCTTCGTGTCCTGCTCGAATTGTCCGTGAAGAAAGTGATGTCATGAGGCAGTCCTTGCTACACTTTAACAGCTTTGATGTATATCCGAGCGCTATTTTTGAGACAGATCAGTGTGAGTCACAGCATGTATTTTTCTCAAGAAAAAGATACTACATTAGTATTAAGAAACGCTATAACTCTGTACATGAAATACGTGCACAAAGGTAATTATCCCCTTTTTTTTAGCAAGGTTAAGTTCATTACATTATAAATGCAACATACTCAGATACATATTCAGCAGCAGGGGGGGATCCACCAATGATGGTCTAAAAGACAAATCATGACAAGATCTTGTCATAAAATTGCAAACGAGGGTGGATTTCCCAAATTTCTACAGGGAAATTTTCACCAGAGCAATGAATGTAAGAGATAAACAATTCATAAAATATATATAGTACAAGGAACATGATAACGCAGATTCTTGTCAAATTCCATCTTGATTGGTCTCCTATCTTTGTTCCTCAGATTTAGTTGATAAATATACATGGGCCAATGGTCACAAATGCCATGGTAAACCGTTGAAACCACATTTTGATATCCATGGAAAACAAAATATAGTGGAAGTCGAACAAGCTTGTCCCTGCATCCACAAGATATAAAGCAAATTCCAAGAAATTATCCATGCTCTATAATTGGAAGTAAAATAAGCTGGGATATGGCTTCTTTTTTGATTGATTGTTATCCCACCTATGGATTACCATAGATTATAATGGTTTCTCGCCCCAAAATGTCTAGCAAAGAACCCCCAAGGGAACCATATCCCAGTCACAAAATCCATACTCATGTATTTCCATCTAAAATTATCTTGAATATGTAAGGAAGCTTTACTATTCTAGATGGTTATCGTGCTTCATGATGTCTATCTGTAACAATCAAATTAATTGTTGGCTCATTTCAGGTTAATGATAACAGAACCAACAACACCTGCTACTTTCAAGACAATATAAGGTGGCAAGCAAACTTTGGGATTTTTATACCAAGTAAAATCTAGGGTATGCATAAGTGAGACCTTGTATCAAAGAAGTAGAAGATTGAATAATACAGGATCCAGGAAGGACAGCATTCGTCAATACAACCTCTTTTTCTAAGAATAAGAAGTATGGATAACTTCTCGGTAGTATGGTTCAGGCAAGAGGAAGGACAGAGGTCGAAAGAACAACCTGATTGAAAGAAGAACTTGATAGTAGATAGAACAATGTAGTTCTTGTCATTGAGTTCCAATGTGTGGACACATGCATATCGTTAAGATTTTGGTTCAGAATATATACCACATCTAATGAGAGATAACCTCCATATTCATTTGAGAAACCTCAATATGCTTGCTATATTTAAAGAGCATATGAGGGATCTTAAATATCCATAATAAATGGGATGGACAATAAATCTTCCCATCAATTTATGCATGTTAAGTGTTTAAATGTCAGGAATCCCTACTGTCCAGCCATAGGACTGAAACTGTTGCATCTATACATAAGGGTATTTACATCGTTTCATCAAGTAAAATTTTTAAAAATGATATCAATGAACTGTGTAGATTAGTCCTCAAATATATCTGCTATGGAAAGTAACCTTACCCTGATTGTTGTTCACACAGACATGATTTTCGTCATCTATAATTGAGAACGTGATGTTTCCTAGCCATAACACTGCAGATAGCATTTCAAAGATAATATGCTGCTCGTCTTTCGTAATTTGCACATCATTCATTGCAAGCTGCATCCAGATGCAACATTAATGAAATCATAGGTTGCTTATCAATCAAAGATGAGCCACAACATATATGTGTCCATAAAACAAAACCCCCTATAGCTTTGTACTCACTATAACTTCCTGAAACTTAGTAGCATCGTTGACGTTTTCAATATACAAACAATCGCCTTGATTTAGGTATGCATAATCTTTGCAAGGCAACAAGTGAATGGCATCTAAAATAGAGAGCCTAATATTAGCAAGAAATAAAACACAAAGTTTTGATTTGTTTATTAAATGTCTATATTTATAAATAAAAAGTATACCTTTCAGTGTATCATCAGCTCCAGCACAAAGCTGGTAAAAGATATGATATGACCGTTCACCATTTGCTTGTAGCACAACTCGAGACTGAGAATTGGTCACATTGAGAATCATTTTCATGTAAAGATTTAATGCGATTTTTTTTCTTAGAAGGCTCATTCGAAATCTACCTTCTCAAGCAAATCTTCCATTGAAAATTGGCACAATAAGACAGAACCCCAGGTACATGGAAGAGAAAATCCACATAAAACTGTCAATTCTTGTATAATCGTATATTTTTTCTCGATAAGAAGAAAACATCCCTAACATTCTTTGGTTCTTACATGTTTGAATCCATGCTCCACAAACTTTTCCCGAGTCTTCAAAAAATATGTCGATTAGTTTTCCCTGCACTAAAAACAGTTGTCATCTTGGTGACATAATGCTTATTTCAACTAGAAAGCAAGATCATGAATGCTTCTTTGGCCTTACAAATCTGCTGGAGTTGTCATTTCTTGATGTTTTGGCATTTCCAAAAGCCTCCAAGATTGGATTGGTTTGCAAGAGTTTGGTCTCGAGACCACCACTGCCACCAACAGCAGTCAAGTATTGCATAGCGATCTTTGCTGTCTCAGTCTTACCAGCACCACTCTCACCACTGAAATAGAAACGTTAAGAGCATCATTTGGAGGGACACAGATGTCGTTAATTGGTATATAAGAACAGAAGTTTAACATAAAACTTAAAAATGAAATCCCATGAAAACAAATCTCCACTTGATGTCATTAGTGAACCAGATGAATTATGCTCTTAATTACTCAATGGAAGGAAGATGCAATTGAATGCAAATGCTCCTCGGGATCAGAGTACACTACAACTAGAGGGACTACTCAAGTGGCATTGAGGATTGATTCATGGCATGATAGCCAACATTAAAACGAAGGACAGTTGCATATGCAAGTATAGGGGGAGAATAAGAGTATGCCGGACCATGTGCTGAATGTAGGATTGACATAATCAATGAAAATTAAAGACCTTCAATGGATGCACATGATGTTCCTTCTTTTCAACATAATGCATTGGGATTTACATGCACTCAAAACCTGGTAGAATATCACCATTTCTAAGAAAAGCATCATGAGCATTATGATTAATATATATGGTTTCCTTGACAATTAGGTATTGGTTGATTACACTCCATCTTACACCTTTATTCCGTTTATATATTTGGGGTTACATGGTACACCCCTAGGCTGTTTTCATTTAGAACCAATGATTGTGTAACCCACCTGATGATGACGGATTGATTTATTCCACCTGCTAAAGTTACAACATAGACTCTCGTTAATGTGGGTTTTGCTATTAAATAGATCTTCCCATATTATTCTGCACATTATATACAAACACACCTTGCATCATTGCTTTGAAAGCACTTGCCATTGTTGAATATACATGTGGCTCATGGTTGTCTTCAGTTTTTGTACCATAAGATGCAAGAGAGTCTTTTGTATATAACGGGAGTTTCTTGAACGGATTAATTGCAATCAAAACCGGTCCAGCTCTAGTCTTTTTGGATACATTGTGATAAGAAAACAGGGGATCAATAAAACTTGAAAGGGTGAATCACACTTAGGTTGTCATGTAAGAATGTAATGTTGCAATCTTACATAAATTTTATCTTGACTATATCTGCAACCAAGATTGTATAAGACAGATGGTTCATTTAGATAGCTCAGCTGTGTGAGATCAATTACACCTTCAAGAATATCAGGATTTGCAGGCAATAACTTGGAGACTGGAAATTTTAGCTGCTGACCATATTTCTTTATGTACTGCAAGGCAAGTAGACATAGATAATCACACATCATGTGTTACTGGGTCTATGCATAAAAATATTCTCACTATACATACCTCTTTCTCCACAATATTGACATATGCTTCAACGTCAGTGACAAAATCTGTAATACCCAATATCCACTTTTTTTCAGAGATTGGGCACCAGACTCGAGATTTCTGCACAAGCATGTCTTTTCTTTCTCAAAACATCATTCGCCATATTTCTTTTCTTTTATTTTATCAAAAATGGTGCACCATGCTTGCCATAGCACAGTCATGGATCATATGGAAAGACAATAAATCAATGCAACAAGAAATAGAAAGGAAAACGGGCTTCACCATTTGCTCTAATTAAATGAACACATGCACACACACATGCTGATATAGAATCAATTCTTGCATTATTTAAGATGCATCCCCAATTTTTATATGCAAATGCAACTGCCAAAGGTTCCATAAGAATCCTCTTAAGCCATAGACTTTCCCAATTGCTACATCTGGTGTCCGTCAAAGATTTCATACGAATCCTCCTAATCATAGTACATTGGATGTAACATAAAGATGTCATAAATATCCTCTTAATAACAGATCTTCACAATCTTTGTATTGAGTGTATGTGTCAATTAGGCTTCAATGAGTGGAACATTCCTGTCGATTTTTCATTTGGCATACATAACAGGAAGAGATGTGAAGATGCTCTTATAGATCATGACAGCTTAACCTTATTGAACGCTGAAATGTTTAAGTCTTCATTCCACCTTTTGCTACTTGAAACATCAGCATCCACTGTAGCAGATATTACAAAACCGCTTTTTGCATTGGAAGCATCATTACCCACTTTTCCTGATATTATAGAACTATTTTTAGAGTTTGAAACATCACCATCCAATTTTCTTGACTTTACAAAACCATTCTTTGAACTGGAAACCTCATCTTCCATTCTTTCTGACATCATGAAACTGCATCTGAAATTCTCTACTCTTTCTGACATTATAAAACTATCTTTCACATTTGAAACAGCATCATCCACATTCTCTGATATTATATCACCAATTTTCATATTCAAAACATTATTTTCTAATTTCCTTGACATTAGAAAACCGGTTTTTGCATTCAAGATATCATTTTCCAGTTTTTTCGGCGTTATAAAACCACTTCTCATATTTGAAACATTATCGTCATCATCTTCCAGTTTGCTTGACATTGCAAAACTGTTTCTTGCATTTGAAACATTATCCTCCACTTCTTTTGACATCACAAACCTGCCTCTGGCATTTGAAACATCGATGTCCACTTTTTCTGACATCATAAATCCTCCACTTACATCCGAAACATTGTCATCTACTCTTCCTGGCATCATAAAACCTTCTCTCCCCTTTGAAACATTATCCTCCACTTCTTTTGACATCACAAACCTGCCTCTGGCATTTGAAACATCGATGTCCACTTTTTCTGACATCATAAAACCTCCACTTACATCCGAAACATTGTCATCTACTCTTCCTGGCATCATAAAACCTTCTCTCACATTTGAAACATTATCAATCATTTCTTTTGGCATCACAAAACTTCTTCTCACATCTGAAATGTTATCATTCCCTTTTACTGACGTAAAAAAATCGATTTTTGCATTCAAAACATTATCATTCTCTTTTCCTGAGACTTTCGCATTTGAAACATTTTTATTCGCTTTTCGTGGCATTACAAAATGGCTTCTTGCATTATCATCTACACTTCCTGGTATTACAAAACCTTCTCTTGCATCTGAAACAGTATTTTCAACTTTTCTTGACATTAGCAGATTATGTTTTGACCTTTTGAGACTAGCAACATTATGTGATGAAGTTTCGGGTCTTTGAAAACAACCCTCACCGTCAATTGGTCTTTGAAGTATTTCCGATTTTTCCATCAATGGGTCCCTTGTCACAACAATATTCTGTTTTATTCTACTACCCTGATTAGGTCTTTCACACTTAAATCCATCTAAATTAGACCCATCTCTACCACATATACCAACCTCCCTTGTTTCTTTATGTTTACATTTCTCTACGTCAAGGGGTGAAATAAACTCAGCATTACACTCATCTTTCTGTTCTCGTATTAAGGTCTCCAACCTCAGATGACCATCATTTTTGGGCAGATTAAATGAAGACAAGGCAATGTAATCATGATGAGGGATTGTAGGGCGAGGTTTCCTGTGTGAAGTGACCGATTTCCCGGGTAATGATCGATCGGTGGAGGAAGAAGCATGTGGTCTCGGATCTTGGGATTGGGCCATATCCTATGGTATTGTTCAAATCTCCGTGATGTGGATATGTTTCTCCTATACGTTTTCTACAGATGGGTAGAACGAGAGGTTTGAAGAAGGAGAAGAAACCTCCGTCGTGGAACAACAGTCTTCGCATTCTTCTCATTGTGGAGGTAGTTCACGTGACCTAACCGGCTGAATTGCCATCAGAATCAGAATGTATGCGTACACAGTAAACGTACATATGCATATCCGTATGTATGAGTATGTATGGATGTATGTATGTATGAACGTATATGTATCTATGTACGTATGTATGTATTTTGGATGATTTCCCAGAATACCCCTAGTATTTTAGAGATCCTCAAAATACATAGAAGATTTCAAGGGCAATATTGTGCTCTGTTTCCTCTTGCCCTAAATATATTCCATGAAATCAAACTCCATTACACAAGCTGCTAACGCATCTAGAGACTTGTTTCCATAGGCCATAGATCACAATCACTCTCTCAAGGATATCTATCTATCCTGCTCGTAAGAACAAATTGGTGGTAGATGCTTTGAATCCCTCCTATGGAGGATGGGCAAATGATTGTTTATTCTTTGAGTATTAGACTTGGATGGGTGATAATAATTTCAATACCCCAACCCCTTATCCACTTGGATTTTGCATATGGGTATTATTTCAATAATCATAACACAAGGGAAAAAGAGTTGCGCAAATGGAAAGAAGCAAAAGAATGTGCAACATAAGGGTCAATAATAGTATTTAAGGAGAGTTGAGGTAAAACAAAGAAAGAAATGTGCCATCAAAGAGGTGAGATAATTCGAAACGCAAAAAAACACATGAAAGTTTAATAAGAGTCGAGACTAGAAAATGCCCACTAGAGAGAGAGAGAGAAGCAAGAAAGAGACGGTCAAAGACAATCAAGAATACACTACATTTAAACAATATAGGTCTCTCCCAATGGGTAGTGTGGTATGCACATATGTTTCTTAGTGATAACTAGAAATATGCATTTTCGTCTGGTCCTTGGATATCCACGCAACAAGTTCAACAATAATTAATGACTCCTCACCCCTCGTCTCTTTGGGTAGTGTCGTATACACACATGTTTCTTAGTGATAAACTAGAAACATGCCTTCGCTTCTAGTCCTTGGAATATCCACTCAAAAAGTTCAATCATTTACAAATTGTCACCCCTCATCTCTACCACATGACAATTTCAAGCATTTAATGATTCATTCACTTACCTCTCATCTACTAAACAATGATATTTACCAATCATTGATTTTGTTGATTTGCTCCTTATTTCTTTGTCCACACGCATAAACTTTCCTTAATTAATATCATCAACAAGTGATTTGAGTTTTATTAAATTAATGTATCTCCATCTCATCTACCTTAATGTGCTTTATTTCACCCTTTTCCTATCAACAAGAAGCCAGTTGATTCATTTTGTTAATTCCCCAAGGTGATACCAGTTGATTCATTTTATTTCACCTTTTGCCTACACTTATAAGCAAGAAGCCAGTTGATTGATTTTGTTAATTCCCAAAGGTTATGATAGTTTCTTTACTTCCCCATCTAACTAATCCTTGACAATATTTTCTTACTTCTCCATCTTACTAATCCTCAAATCTTACTAATCCGTAATATGGTTACAATGCTTTGCTTCACTTTTTTTGCCTTAAGTATACTTACCAACAAGCAAGTTTGTCGAACTTTGTAATTTCAATGAAGGTGACAATAGTGTTATTCAAAGACTATGTAATGTGTAATTCCCAGGAACATCTTAAACGCTATTCAATTTTCATTAAACTTCCGATACATTGAACAACATAACGGCAAATCAAATTGCCATATATGCTAGGTATTAGGTTTTAACAATATTAGAAGGCTTGGAGATATGATGCCACTCCACCAAATTTGGTATTGATAGGATTCATAATCGCTGCATCACAAACCAATAATAAGCACTAAATTGGTATTGATAGGATTCATAATCCCTGCATCAGAAATCAATCAACACATACCAATAGTTAAGAAGCACAATTAATGTGTAAATTAAATCAATCTTCACACTTCCAAAGAAGAACTAAAAAAAACTGTAAAGCATACTAGATCCTGAACCCTATATCTTCTCATATTTCAAGTAAAAAACCTCAAAACCCTAAGAAGGAAAACTTATTAAAGTCCTAAAACCCCAAAATTTCTCAAAAATTAGCATGCGAGAAATCTGCATGGTTATACCTTTTTTTGTCTCTGTTATTTATTTTTTACTCTAGAGTGGGAAGATCTTCCACAGTTGTCGGTCATTCTCGTGCCAAGTATCGAGCACAAGAGTTGTGCCTTCTTTGATCTCGTTGGCCGACTTGTCACGGTGGAACAGTGATTTCTTCTCAGGCTCGTGGAATATCGTAACGTTAAGCAACGTGTCGCTTGCGTTTCTTATGGTTCGGAAGCCTTCCCCAAAATCTTGGCTCTCTGAGAAGAGAATGTCTTCATCCAGCATGCCCGGCCGGAAATCAACCATGTGAATCTGCCAGCCTCACTGAGGACGTTAGTTTTTTGTTCGATTTTCATTTCCTTCCAATTTAATTCGTTCTTATTTTTATGTTTTAGTTTTTTTTTTTCTTCCATGGCTGCAAACCTCATGGCCTTTGATCTTCCCATGCTTCAGAACCTTCCTGGTGGCATTGTTGATGAGAGCAAACGCAGGAGATCCATAGTTATCTTTGGTCCGTTCGCCATACGATACATCTTTGATCCACACCTTCATCATAATCATCATCACCATGATCACGATCATCATTATGAAGAAGAAACGATAGAATTACGGAACATCAAGAATCAACGATAATCATTATGAAGAAGAAAGAAGAAACGATAGAAATAAGGAACGTCAGGAATCAACGATCATCATTATGAAGAAGAAAGAAGAAACGATAGAAATAAGGAACATCAGGAATCAACGATCATCATTATGAAGAAGAAACGATGGAAATAAGGAACATCAAGAATCAAAAGTACACAAAACGGTATTAGGTGAAAAGAAAAAACGCTTTTTTGGTGGGATGGGAGGGGGGTGTTTAAACCTGCGTTGGATCTTCAGAGTTAGATGGGAGCATGACAGGTTTATCGTTGCGGACGGCCAGGCTATAAGTCTTGTCCAACTTGCAGAAGATCTTCACAATGCTTCCATGGACATTATTAACAGCAGAATGAGGAGGAGGAGGAGGAGGAGGGTGATGATGGTGATCATGAGGAGGAGGATAAGCCATGGCTTCTTTCTTCTGCTGCTGCCTGCCTGCTACTACTGCTCTTCTTCTGTCTGCAGCTCTTCTTCTATTTATACAGTTCCTTATTGCTCTATTTTGGTTTTATATACCCAATTTTCAATATATTTATGTTTTTGGCCTGCCTTGGCTCATGACACTCATTTCTTGTGTTGGGAAAGCCACTTCAGATAAACCCCCTCACTTTCCCCATTTCATACCTTTTTTTGTTTATATTTCTCTCTCTCTCTCTCTCTCAAGTTTCAACTTTGGGGGCCTCACATCCGACGCGTGTCCACCATCTCGAGCTGTGAGCAATTATCATGCCTCCATGGATTAGGACGAATATTGCTGTGTTTTTCCGCTCTCCGATTGCGCCACACATTCCCATTTGAATGGTCACTGACAAGTCTTTTCTTTTTTGTCTGGAGAAACCTAATTTTCAAAAGTCACCACAAGATGCCTCCATGGCATTTCAAGATGGAAACCAATGTAGGTAACTGTGTAGCATCATGATGTTTGTGTTCAAATTTCGATTCGTTGGGTTGGGGTTACATAAGGTTAGGAAAGGGTGCATGCGAATGGGCATCCAAGGTTGTGACTGACCAAATAAATTATACTACATTGTTGGTTTTTCGATGATCAATATTTGTCACCCCTAGGAGGACTTACCTACACATTGATGAAGAGACTATATCTAACATATACACAATCTTTTAATGAGGGTACGAATGAATATACAATGTATATTGCTTAAAACCTCCCACAAAACTTCCAAGTACAAAGTTGCTCTCAGGAGCTTTTTTGAAAAGATGAGTAACCACAATGGCATATGGGCCCAAACAATTAGGCATCCTCGTGAATATCCTTTATAGAGTCGTCAAGTGTCATGTACATGAACCACACAATTACCAAAACAAGAACACAAGCAACACTATAGTTATGACACGTGATAGTAGAACAATGATTAGACCTTTGAATAAAGCATGCAAACCTCAAATGGGCAATACGAGTTTATTATTTAACTTGCTATTATATTAAATCGAAGCCTTGAAGTATAAACCACATCATAGGATCTAGAGTAGCCATAGATGTCACTTGGACATGGAATTCCCCTTCAAATATTAGCATAGAAGACAACTTGGCAATTCATATTTATTGAAAATCTCAATCCTTCTTGTCCAGAGCTCGTCCCTCTTATATTTGCCCAATATTTCACACTCCATGAATACAATCATCTACAATTAAGATTGGAGTTTATCCGAACTGACTAAGATGTGCGTTTCTTTAAGCTATAAAATAGTCTCAACTTGACACCAAACAACATATGATGAGTGACTAGTTCAAAGACAATCCTATACATCATGAGAAAATAAATCTCATCAAGTAGTCTATGTAAGCGAATGTCTTGTATACATCTATCCCTTACCTACAAGTTAGTATATGCCTTCTTCACAACAGAAAATCAATATCTTTACACATTTGTGCACATGAAATGAAGTATTATGAATTTACTTTTAAATAAACTGGTAAAATGTGTTCAAACCTCTAAACCACTAACTTTATTCTACATGACTACTATCCTCTGCTTAGGCACATGCATCCTCTACCTACCAACAGATCTCCACACTACTACCATCATCTTCTTAGCCTATGCATAACAATTATTTTTCAAATTACAACCAAGCATAAAACATGCATGCCACTAGATCCAAAATACTTGCATCTTCTCTTTTCCTTGAATATCCCTCGATTAAATCACGTTAGATTATTTGGTTCTTCTTTAACTACATAGGCTACTTTTAATCATTCACACGTGACACAACTACAAGTCAGGTGAAAAAGAAAATAGGGTCAAAAAAATGTTCACAGAAAAAGAGATACTTAATCAAGTATGTCACAAGCACATTTCACATGGCAATGTCATTTATGAGAGGATATTATTACAGGCTTTTTTTGGTACTTGCATTTTACTAGAGAATGTAAAGTGCATGTTTCTTTGGAAAAAAAGGGTTGGCCTAGTGGTTCTGTCCTTAAACCATTAGGCCATAGGTCAAGGGTGTTGCGGCGGGAGGGGGGAAGTCCGTTGGCCATAAGTCAAGAGTACAACACCCCCTTTACCCCCAACACAATTTCTGTTGCTTATTCCAAACCTAATTGCAGTGCCACATTCTCTAATGTTACATTATTGGTTCTCCAAATATAGAGGTAAGCAAATCCAAACTCAAGGAAAGATATTCATATTTTCCGACATACATCTCCATCACAGGAATACTCACTATTCACTCCTGAATCTCCATTCTTGGATCCTTTATCCTCATATTCACTGACAACATTTGGATGTGGTTGAACTTCCTTGGGAAGAGTTAGATCTTTCTCAGCCATTTCTGTCTGAAGCTCTATTACACGCTCTTCAGTAAAAGGGAATGAATCAGCCCCATACAAAGTTATGAGTTGTGTGGCATTCGCGTTTATAGTCTTCCCATCTGCACCAATAATGACTAGTTGAGGTATTGTTTCTATATTGAAGTATTGAGCAAGAGATCCTCGCAAGACATCCTCAAACGGGAGGGCAAGCCATGGCATCGTGTCATAGTACTCATCAAATGACTCTTGATCTCGATCACATGATATAAAGATGATCTCGAATTCCTCGCCTCTGCCCTTCAGCTCATCATAAGTCGCTGCCAATAAAGGAGTGAAATTTCTACATGGATTGCACCAATGCCCAGAGAAGTAAAGGCCAACTGTTTTCCTGACAAGAGATGCAACCTTCACCTGCAAGATTAACATATCATCTGAGCAGATGTTTTACGTTGTGGATAACTCTGTTTCAAGTTGTGGATTGACCAAAAAGATAATCCTCATGTCTCAAAAGATCCATAATAATGTGCTTGTGGATGTAATTCTAAAACACACAGATACTCACTTCACTTACCGGTTCAAACCTTGATAGTAGATAATCCCTCTCCTCAGTCACAAGAAGGGATTCTAGCGTTTGTGCCTCGCGCTTGGCCTCTTCCTCCTGGAGCAGTTGCTCTAATTTTTCTTCAGTAAAAGGATATGCATTAGCCCCATATTTAAATACAAGTTCTGTAGCATCATTACATATCGTCTTTCCTTGCCCATCTAATATGATAAGAGTCGGGATTCCTTCCACTTTGAACCAATCATTGAGAAACTTTTTTGCTTTACGGTCTGCGTAAGGCACGGCAAGCCATGGCATCTCTTTGAAATAGTTCTCAAACGACGTTTGATCTTCATCTGAAGATATGAAGACGACTTCGAAATCTGCATGCTGTTGCTTAAGTTCATCATAAACTGATACTAGGCGAGGCGTAAAGTTCTGGCAAGGCGGGCACCAATGAGCAGAAAAGTAAAGTGCCACTGTCTTTCCTTCAAGGTCTGAAACATTCACCTGAGGAAAAAAGCAAACAAACCCTAATTGGTAAAATATAAAGGAACAGCAGTATACAAACAAATTTATTTGGAATTACATCACCATTTTCTAATGACAAAATAAACCCCTGTTAATTCAAACACATATTACTCTGTTCCCTGTATGGGAATCGGCGTACCAAATGTTTTCTATGAATTTTAATACATATTCTGCGAATAAATTCAATTGGATAACTATACTGTTGACTTCCACGTGTCTGAAGCCACATCCCCAAATTGTCCCACACAATTTATTTCACATCTGTTTTACTTATTTCAGAACATATTTGCTGTATTCCAAGTACTAAGCACAATGCTGTGAATTAAAATGGTGGGGTGATTTGTTTAATGCAAAATTCTGATAATTTTATTGGATTTCATGTATGCAATCATCATACTCAATATTTTGCATAAATTATGTGGCATCAATTTGATACATTTTGTTACATATCTCCAAAGATAGACCATATTTTCCTCTTCTCTTCCACAAATATGTAAGCAAGGTATGTCCAAACATTAGGGCAGGACACACATCAAGAAATGAATCTTTCAGTAAACTATTGATTTGAAAATGCAAAAGAGTTTTGATAAAATCCGTGAAGCAATCCATACCTGAATATTACTTTCCTTGGATGAGATAAGATAGTCTCTATCTTCATGAACTAGAAGCACTTTGAGGTTCTGGTTCTCCAATCTTTGTTTGGCTTCTTGCTCAAGAACATTGATCTGATCCGCGCTGAAAGGGTAAGCTCGGGCACCCCATTGATCAAGAAGTGCCAATCCCTGATCCGTCACAAGAAGTCCATCTGAACCAAAAAAGCAAAGACTGAAAATACTTGTTTTGAACCTCTCCACCACGAGCATTCGAGCCCCAGCATCATCAAAAGGAATGTAAAGACACCCGCGAGGTAGATTCTTTTTCACCACATCATCGAATGATTCCCCATCGGGTCGGTCGATATCAAGGTCATCGGCTCCGCCATATTTCCTTATGGTTTCGATGAGCTCTGGGTCCCGATCAGATGCCACATAGATGAAAATGATGGGTTTCCCCTCCTTGAGGAGCTCTTCGTAAGGTTCGGCTATGATAGAGAGAGCATATTCAAGTGCCTTTGGTAGCCAATGAGGACCTATGAGGAGACCCACCGTGAGCTTTCCTTCTATTGCTTCTCTCTTTACTTGGGTTCCATGTGAGTCAAGAAGGAAGTCTCTGCTGTCTGAGAACAGGAAGCCTGCAAGGTTATGGTGAGTCTCAGCCATGTCTCAGGAAAGCAGAGGAAGGGAATTAAGGTATGGTATACAGAGAGGATTGACCAAGAACATTCTTCTTTATATACCCCTACCCTCCTCTTCGATGGAACCCAGGGCTTACTTTAATTACAATAATACCCTTCTGCAATGAAGGCTACTGCATGTGAGTTTTTTTATAGCTAGCATATGTTGGCACAACATATAAAGATAGAAAGTGATCGTCGACAACTTTAGCACAACTATAAAGATAGAGAGTAAGTGATCTAGAAATATCTTCGGTTGTGGAATTGATTATTGGATTTTAGGATTTCTTCATTCCAATTGTAGTACAGTCTGGTGATTATTCTATCTACAAAAGCTTTCATGTAGACAAACGCAATTCCCAGTTCTGATTTTGATTTGGTGGTTGCCTGCTTTAGTGCTTCAGGTTGAGCTACAAAGTCAACTCCAAAGACATAGACCCCCTCGTCATTGCTTCATCTTATGGCAATGGCATAACCAATCAAGATGTGATTACTCTCTCTTTCTCTTCAGGATAACGGATCTCATTCTCTTCCTATAATCATGCTTTGTTAGATTATTAACTAATGTATGTTTTAGAATATAAAATGTTTTGTCACTAACAACAACAATGTGGAGGAAGTCTTGATTCTTTAATATTCTAATAGCATATATCTCATCGTGCTTTGCACACAATGTCTTGTTTTTGTTTTGTTGATGCAACGGAAGATGGTTTTTGGCTCTTAATTAAGCCATCCATGTCAAGAATGACCAATCCTATTGATTATTTATAGTTTGAAACTTGCCTATAAAATGCCATTCCTTTTCATCATGGGTAACACAGAGGACGTCAAACTACACGAACCTCTCAATTGGTGTGGTCACATTAGCCTTTTTGCGAGGATGTGAGCTTCATACAATTTAAGATTTCCGCTCAGTTTACAAAAGGGATATTTATATGAGAATAGGATTAGGATGCCAAAGAGACAAACGAGAAATTGAAGTGTATATTCACCCCATATATTTTTGAAAATTTTGAAGTTTTGAGTGTGCAAGTTGGAGTTTGCATTGTTTGTTATTTGTGATTTTACATTCTAAATTGTGGGTTTCACTCACATGGAATGTGTTTGACTTGTTTAAGAATTGTGACTTGGTTTGTTATGAGTTGCATACAAATACATGACTTTTAGTTTCCAAGGGGGTTGGAAAATGTCTAAATGTTGTGGATTTAGTGCATATAGGTGACCAATCTTGATAGAGCTTGACATATCAAAACTTTCCATTCCAATTTCTATCAAGAAAAATGACCCCCATATTTTTCGTGATCTAAAATTGCAATGTTGGAAAATTTTAGGCCTCATTTCACGCTTACAATAATGCCCCTTTAAAGCCCATAATGACATATATGATGTTATATCCTAACTACAAAAACATTTACCATATAGGTAGGCTATTGAGAACATATTTTTACTCCTTTCTTTCTCTATACATGATAATGATTGTTTAGATTTTATGAGACATCTCCAAACCAACTTTATTTGGTATTTGTTCACAATACAACTCTAGCATATGTAACTAGGTTAGGTCACTAGCTTGCTAACAATGGTAGGTGCCTTACTTGACTGCAACAAATCAACGATCACATTCTAAGTTACGATATGCTACATTGGTCTATGGTTGTCTTAGACCTATATTACATTCTCTTATGTAAGGGCCAATATTGAATTTATAGAGACTTCATCTTGAAAGGAAACTAAACATCTTGTCTTAAGCCTTGAAGGGGAAAGTGAACATTATATATTACTATAATAGAAATATGATTCTTCATGACACACATACAAATTCGAAATTGCTCATTAGAATTTGTGTACAATGGGTCAACATAACTAAAAGACGCTATCCACCCTTTAATATTTTTCAATAAGGTCAATTTGGAGGACCATGTCAAATTGATTCTTAACCATGCTTGCTATGATTTGTATGGGTGACATTCATATGATCACAACATATGCAACAGATTAATATGTGGATTATTTGTGCTCATTGTTGCGTTTGTGTTCATAGATAAGTCTTTGAGTTCAAACTATGAAATTTATATACACACCTTTACTTAACATACCCAACCTAGAATTTCCATAGTACCACTACATATAGCCACATTTTTATGGAATGCAAGGAGACTGCCATGATCATCAGTCAATCAATACAATATCAAGGAACCTAAATCATAGTGAATTACTATAAAGCACACTAATAAAGTATATTCATCTTAAATGAAAACATTGTTGACTCGGCACAAAAATGATATAAAATTGCACACATTATATGTTTGACCTTTATTATGATAATCATCAAGAAAACTAAATACTTTCATTCTTTCCAAGCAAGGAAATAATCCATAAATGGACCTCCAAAGTTAATCACACTTGACTGTTTGTGGTCCATACTAAGTTCAATAATCACAGCAAAGTAACATGTGCTTTGAACACCTTGCGTACACATACTAATTTGAAAAGAGACAGCAAAGCCATGTGGTAATTGACCTTTTGATTTTGTTCTAGTTCAATCTACATTCAAGCAAAGAAATAACCAGTTTCCGAACTGCATTTGGGTATGTATTTGTACAAAATACACATGTGAATGTCAAATAGAAATTTTGATCTATGAGATATTATTCACACATAGTGATATTGCATTGCATCACTTGATCAAATATATATGGTATTACAGCTCATCACTATATTGTTTTGGAGAAACTCTGCTCCCGCAATGGATGATGTCATCAACAAACCTGTTGCCTTATGTATCTGATTGGTGTCAAGAACCAACGTTTTCAGTCCTTTTCCAATGATAAAGATAGTAGAGCCTACTACGGCCATTCTACATGGTACTGTGATCGATCGAGGTGAAATTCTTCCAACAAGATCCCAAAACCCGTTTGCTTTGTCGAACACCAGCAATTTGATGCCAAAAATCTGATCCAACATGTAGGTATCATTTCCAACTACTACAGCTGGTCCATGCCATGTCCTAGTCATTTCATCATCAACTAGCATCCATGTTTTCTGGCTAGGATCATATGTTGACGCATAAAAGGATAGTCCATAAGGTGGGCTGACATGCCTTACATGTATCTTCCCATCCATCACCATGGATTCCCCGACATCTTGTACAATGTTTTGATCCTCATTAGATTCCCATCGATCTGTATGCGGATCATAAACCTCCCAAGATGAGAGAGCCCCTGACATCACCCCAGTCCCTCCAATGGCGTACACTTTTCCATCAAGAGTGGCACTTACAAGAAAACATCGGGCAAAATCCATACTAGCCCCTGTCTTCCATTTATGATGAAGGGCATCAAAGATATGGACCTCGTTTGTGGGGCTTTCGAACTTGCCACACCCACCGATGAGATAAAACCTCCTATCCAACACTGTAGAGCTCATTCCAAACCTTTTCGACCATGCACTTGGAATAGGAGGAAGTTTCATCCATTGGCGTGCACATGGATCCAGCACATGCCAATGGAGACATTCTGAAACATCTCGACTTAAGACATAAATCCAACCCTCTGAAAATCCATGCTTTGTACGGAGGGAAACAAACAAATCGCTGCTGATAAATGATCTCCACGTCTTACAAACACCACGTAGAATGTGATGATACTTCCGTGCAAGTCTAACCAGACATAGCATAGCAAGATCATCTGGTATACCAGGAATAAGAAGATTAACATTGTCATCAGAAGTACTCAGGCTACCCATAATGCTTCTTAGAGGTAGTCAAACCAGAATCAACCTAAAACCTGCAAAATTAAAGTCCCTCTCTCTCAATAATTGGACCAGGTTTTTCACCAAATAATGTACATGTATCTTACATAATCAAGTCACAGAGGACGGCTTCCCCAAAGAATGTAAAGAAACTTTCATCAAACCTATCTACAAAGGTGGATACAAGAATGAGTGTTTTGACTACAGAACTATCATTGTGGGCTCAAGGAGGAAGCTCTTTATTATTGCTTTGTGAATTAAAAAAATGCTTTTAATACAGTAACACAAGGGACTCCGATAAACAAAATCTTCGAGCAAAACAAGGATATCATCTCTTGCCCACTATATTTGCACCCATTATGCATAGTTCACTTTGACAATTTCACAATGCAAGTAGCATGAAGGGAGCAAATTCCAGGAACAACTGTTGGCAAAAATTTGTTTATCTATGTCTATGCAAAGTGATATTTGTGGTAAGATGACAATTATGGCACTTGGTTGATCATTCTATATCCGGTTGATCACCACCAACTATAGTACAAAGATGTGGGTGTATTTTCTTCCAGATGATGCTGAGGCTTTTGGCCCGTTAAACACTGACAAACAAAGTGAAGAAGCTATAAACAGATCAAGTAGGAGAGTTTCTTACAATGGCACTTGGTTGATCATTCTATTTCACGTTGATCACCACCAAGTTACCAACTATAGTAGAAAGATGCAGGTGTATTTTCTTCCAGATGATGCTGAGGCTTTTGGCCAGTTAAACACTGGCAAACAAAGTGAAGAAGCTACAAACAGATCAAGTAGGAGAGTTTCCTACAACGGAACTCTCAGACTATTGCTAAGAACATAGAACTCAACACAAAACTTACAGCTGCTGACACACAAAATAGAATGGTGATGTGGAAATGCAAAATCGCATTGTCATAAAAATGGCACAATCCATGCTAAAAGATCAGGATCTACCTAGCTCTCTCTATGCTAAAGCAGAGAACATAACAATATGCATTCTCAATTGTAGCTACATTAAGGTATTAAATTTTAACATAAATACTTCTCTTGATGCCTGTTTAGGTAAGAAACTCGCACATTTCAGGGTTTCTGGATATGAGTGTTATGCTCATATTCTTGATTAGACATTATCAAAGTTGGAAGTCAAAAGCAGAAAATGCATCTTTCTAGGATATAACCTAAACTCCAAAGCTGACAAGCGATATGACCTGATGCAGAAAGGTGATTTTCAGTTGAGATGTGGTGTATGTGGAACAACCACGTACAGAATAAGAGAGTTCTCAATCGAACGTCCTTCATTTTTGGAGGCATTCCTTTGCAATCTAACCAAGTTTGCTGCAGTAAAGACATTTTCTTTTGAACTTGTTCTTCCCATCATCGTCTAGAATTTCACTTCTATGAGTGCCACATATAGCATGAGGGGGATGAGGAGTTCTCAGTCAATCGCCATTTCCTTCCAGAGACATTCCTTTGCAATGTGACCAATTTGCAGCAGTCGTGATATTTTCCTTTGAACTTGTTCTTCCCATCTTCTCACATTTAGCTTCTGCAGTGGGAGCCTCAGGTTCACTATTTCCAACATCCCCATTTTGATTAGCATCTCCTCTTTTAGCAGCATTATACCATGGATTTTGGGTAAGTGGGCAAATGGGCACAGTGGAGGAAGGATTTCCAACAGGTCGAACAAGAGGATGAGGATCTACTTGAGATCAACTATAGGTGTGAAACCCCTTTTATACACCACAGATTTACAATGCATGAACTATACATGCAACCTCACAGAACTTCACGGCTGCAGAAGTGACAAGGCTCTACAATCTCACAATAGACTATACAATATAATACAATCTCTGAAATACACAATACAATACAACCTCTCAATCTAAACACCCACACAACCTTATAATTGTCCATTCCTCGATGGCCATGACACATAGTACACTAAACTCCTCAAAAATTAAAGCAGGGATTCTTACTTGAGTATCGAGAGAGGTTACCAAGTCCATCAAACTTGGATGAGAAGATCCACATACACGTCCTTGCCCAGATTTTCACTTGTCTCTCATATCCTCATCGCAATCATTAGATCAAAAAAAACATTTTAAGAAAAAAACACGATAATGGTCTCCACATCTTCTCTCTTGGACAATAGGCCATTTTGGCCTATCGTCAAATATTTTCCAGATTTTGAATAAAAACTTGGTTACACGTCTTTAGACTATTGAGTATACTCCAAGCTTCATTTTCCTTGTGTGTATGTTGAATAAGAATTAAAACACAATCACTGCCGCTGATCACTATGGCACAAGTGCAGTAGCATTTCTACATTTCCAAGGCTGATATAGAACAGCATCGGAAGGGAATCAGTTAGAGAGTGATTTAGGTAAATCTGCTAGCTTTAGACGCTCAACATCACTTCCTAATGCCATTTCAAGGAGTTCATAAGAATCACCAATCGCCATAATCTTCAACTTCCATGGGTACAGCATCGAGTTTTCCTTCTATGAAGGCTGGTGGAAGATTCTTAGGTAAATCTGCTAGCTTTAGACACTCTACATCACTTCCTAATGCCATTTCAAGGAACTCATAAGAATCACCAATCACCATCAACTTCCATGGTACACCATCGAGTTTTCCTTCTATGAAGGCTGGTGGAAAATTCTTAGAGCCGGATTTCTATTGCAGGTGCATTCACATCAACTGAGGTGCCAACATAGTTCATGGTTGCCATCTCTAAAGGTTACGGAGAAACAAAGAACTTGCACAAAACAAAGTTTCTTAAGACTTCAGCTCTGATACCATGAAATAAATGAAAATATGCAGAAGATAACAGTGATCTATTGCAATGTTGTGCATATAAAATCTCCACTTAAATTTTGGCTATTGCCTTCTTTTTATAACTTCTAAAATCAACCACTTTTATTAGTAGCTACAGTTTCTTTTTCTTGGGCTTTTTATGTTAGTTTTGAATTTTTGTAGGATGGGGTTAGTATACACCCTCATTGTTAAAATTGCATATCCTATGGCCCATGGAACTCCTATAACCCCATATGTTCATGTATATCATACCCAAGGTCCAAGAGAATGGATTCTCTCCATTCATATGCAAAATTTAGGTAAAATATATTTTTCCTCAGAAATTACTGACTTTGGAAGAATATGTCTATAGTTGTCAAGTACCACCACGGAGGGACATTGTATCCCGTTGATGCAAAACGTAATGAATTGAACTTTACGTTCCAAACGGAGAATTAATAGTATTAATCTTCAAACGCCTTTGCATTTCGGGAAATTTATGGAATCAAAGTGCTTTGGATCAACATAAGACAGTAGAGATAATGAGATCACATGCCCTACCTACCTAATCCTAGATCCGGATAACACAATAAAGTAAAGAAATAATGAAATACATTTCATGAATACAAGAAACATATCATAGACTCAGGGGCCATCAAAGAAACCTTTAAAATGTTTGAGTGAAGAGTGAATGGCCTACCCTGATATCAATCAAAAGAGGAACTCGTATCTGCAGGACACATAGATCTCTGATATATGAACGACTTCGAGGTAGCAAGGATATGTGTCGCATCGACAACTTCTGCCAGAGACATAGGCAGAGAGCATACCACAGAGAACATGCTATGAGACAGATCGATCGATCGATGGGTACTCCGAGGCATTGGATATTTACAAGAGTACCCATATATTTTCAATAATCTCCTAAAATACCCCCAAACCACTAGCCTCAAAAAGGGGGGTATTTCGGTAAATCCTCAAAATATGGGTGGAGTAGGTGATCCACATCTCATCGTTATGGCAATTGGAAATGAGAAGCAAAGTAGAGATAGATAGATTGATTGATTGATAGGTTCTATTATCATCTTTGGAGGACAAATATGTCCTGTGAGACCAAAAATATTACATTTCACGTAGTACATGTGAAAGTGAGCAGCGACTCTTGATGTTCAAGAACTTTACCAATTGATGTTGCAATCCGAGACTGCATATTATGATTGCGAGAGAAATTCGTGCAAGGATTGGGCTGAATTGAATACGTGTGGAAAGCATGGTTGAATATGATCAAAAGCAAAGCATTATATTAAAGTGTGAAACTCAAACTCTCAAACTTGTTTAGGGCAAAGTGTGCATAGATTACTTTGGTCACATGTGCCCCAATGCCCCGTCTCACATCACAATGCATGTGAGCTAAGTCGCATGGAAGCAATGATTCGAATGGTAGACAATGGAATGGGCTCTAACATGTATCGATGTGTACAGTTTCCCCCTTTCGTGAAGAATATTGTTTTGTAGTTAGGTGCAACATGTGTAATATAATGGGTGAAACGTGAGCCTCCACGCTTGTTCCATTTCAAGGTGGTGGGAAATATTACAATGTGGCAAGCATTCCCATTTACCATTTCGTGCAAAGGTATTCATTCGGAGAGTTATGATTGGTGGGCTCCCATTAGGTTCAACCTAAAAAGAGATGGAGGACTAAGGTCAAGCACGTGTTTCTTTTGCACCATTCGTTGGAGGACAATACACATAGAGAGCGAGAGCCTATAATTGTTATTATTGAAAGGAGTCACGCATTCTTCTCATAGTTTTGAGCCATGTATTCACTTTTTGTGGGGAGTAAAATTAAACTTATGCCTATTGAATGGCCTGGTTAGTTATATTGTTGCATCTCTAGGTTCTTCTTGGAAGAACCTTAAGAAAATTAAGAATTCCTAGCCTACCAAGATGGGGACAATAATATTGTGCCATGTAATTCCAATGTCCGCAACAACCGCAACAACGGAGTGTAAAGATCCCAACTAACAAGAAAAGGGAACCTTGTGATATATCATGTACATTTCATCCCTTGTGTTAATCTACTATGTTTAAAATGACCTTAACTATATAACTTGAAATGATGATGAAAAATAGCAATGTGTTGTCCTTATTCACCAACTTCATGTATGGAACAACGTTACAAAATATAGACACTCAATTGTAAATGGTTTCTAATATTTACACTGTCCAATGGTGCGCCAGAAAAAATTAAATTAACCAGGATGCACAAGGATGGGAATTGAGGGTCAATATTTTAAAGCTAGAGAAATATACAAAATTCAATATTTGCTTTCTGGGTTGTGATGAGTCAAGAATATCTTGAAAATAATTGACAATTATCTTGGGTTTAGGGAAGAATTGTGGGAGAATTGGGGAGGAACAACGTACACAATACAAATGAAATGTCAAGATTCTTAAGGGATGCAACACGGTGCAAATGAAACTCGGAGGACAATCTCGTACCATGGATCATAATGTGAATTGGAATCGAGATAATATCGTGGTTACATGACAATTTGTCAAATTGTTTCTTTAGAGGAACACAACATAGATGAAACTTTGACAATTGTGTAAATTGTGAGTTTTACAAGTAAAAAAACAATATTCATCTAAAGTTCGGGATTTGTCCCATCATTAGGCAAGCAAAACTCTTTGAAATAAGAGACAATTAACATAAAACATGGCTCGATCGTTTACATGAGCACTTGCATCAACATAATAAAAACATCTTTTAATAATCGTATACGACAAACACATCTAGCATAAACCTTCGCTACATTCATGAATATATCTACATCATCCAAACGTTCATCATTAGCATGGAACCATTGGACAATCATTCGACCCGAGTCCTAAAATATTTCCTTGATCTTTTGTGTTTCAAGACAATTATAAAGAAGATTAATATTAACATCATTCACATGAACACACACAACACATATATAAGCACCAAAAAAGACAAATTATTGCATTGGCTATATAATAAACATAAAAACTGAAGGATCAACTCACATAATTCTGTTTGTGTTCTCCAAACCAAATTTATGAACATCAAAAAGTTTTTTTTTTATATACTGTAAATAGCAGTTTTACTGATATTTCTGGCCAATCATATGATGGGAAGGCAGGCTCAGGCTCATGATCATGCTCATTGCTAGCTAATCTAAATAATAGAGGGGCATGATAGGGACACTTCTTATTTATTATTATTATTATTATTATTAAAGGCCTAGCCAAATCTGATGCATCTTTGAGGAATTAGGGGGATGTGTCAAGAGTAGGAGGAGTAGGGAGGTGACTTGGTGGGGGTGGCACAGGGGTGGGAGGAGGAGGAGGAGGAGGAGGAGGAGAATGGTGAGTTGTTGGGGATGGTGGCACAGAGGTGGAAGGAGGAGGATTGGATGGTGGTGGTGGTGGTGGTGGTGATGACTTGGGAGGAGGTGGTGATGACATGGACAAACCCATGATGGACACCATGACCAGGAGAACTACTACTACTACAACATTACTGCTGTGGACCATCAAGTTCTTCTTCTTCATCATCATCATTGGTGTGTAAAGAGGCCTGTTATGAATGAATGAATTTGATGATGATGATGGACCTAACACACTAATGTGGTGTAGTAGTAATGTGTATTGAAGGAAGTATACGTATATGTAAAGACGTAGTAACTAGGAAATATGAAAGTAGAGGTATACACAATATATGTATATATATAGATGAAGGAATGTAGATGTGATGTGATAGGAATGCAGAGAGGCAGCCCCCCCCTCCTTTTTATATGTGTGAGGGTCATCCATCCATCCCATGCAAAATTACCAAACACCTTTCTACACCTGGCCTTCTCATCTTTCAACACTTCTTTTCATTCAACATGCCCAATTCCATCCCTATCATTCAACCTTTCTTCTTCTAGTCACATACCAAACCAACCCACAACCCACAACCCACAACGCATACACATACACACACATCGCCACATACTTCTTTGCTTGCTTCCCAGATAATATCTAGAGGTATGTATGGCAGTTGATCGATGCATCGCATATATATTGGCTGCGTTAGTTCCTTGCGAGACTTACTTCTACTTTGTAAACCTGATATGACATTGGCCTTGCCTCACAATGCCTTCGAAGTAGTTAGATGTTCGAGAAAACTGTTTCATTGTTGATAATTGCATTTGTCAATGGGGTTTATATGTGACAAGTGGGACTTACATTTACAAAATGCGAGCCTAATTTGATTGCACTCTACGTAAAACCTTACCTCCTTTCATCAAATGGGACCTTGATCAATGAGGAAATGACATTTTTCTTAAGCTTAGCATGGAAATGGAGGGCCCAATAAGCCTTGTGGAGTCAATAACAAAGGAACAACGATCGAATGTTTATGGATTTGAAGTGTTACAAGCTCCTAGTTCATGACGTTTAGAGGAGCCATAAATTTAAATATTCATGAAATGATAACATGGCCAAAAATATCATTAATTACAACGAGGTGGTTTTATTAATTTCGTCTAAAGTCTTGGTTTTAGATTTTGCTAATGTTTGAAATTTGATTTGAAGCTTAATTTGTATGTTGCGTGCATGACAAATAAATACTAAATCATGAAGAGTTGTGAATCTAACAATTGTTGATGCATAACAACATACGCATGAAAAACTATTTCCTTAATGATTGTGTTCATGCAATCACCATTTCATGAGGCATATTGATATGAGCTCGAAGTTACAAGAGGTCTTGGTCATGTAGAACCCCGATAATCCACGTTGTGTGGGTTATGTGGAGGGTGATAAAGGAATGTTATGAATGAAAGATACTTTTAACATTACACAAATAGATCCTGAAGTCATTCTTTATGTATACATATATAAGCTCTATATGGATGATACAAGCATCTACTAGTCCAGTAAAGACACCATTGGTTAACATTGTAACTTCCCTTTTAGACTTCAAGTTTCGCAATACACCAACTTTGTTACCTTTAAATCTACAAAGCTAATATGCTCGCCTCCTTCCATCTTTGCTAGTTGAAATCCTAGTCATTAACAACAGAAAGAAGTGAGATGTTTGTTGGGCAAGGCTTCTACCAAAATGTTCGCCAACAGTGACATTGGTCACAGTTTGGCAAAAGAAAGAAGAAAACAAGGCGGACAAGGAACAACATGTTCAACTTTGAATGAGGTTTGCACAATGTAGTTCAACAGTGTCTTTTCATTGCAACAAACATTTCGAGCACACGAAAGCAGTAATCGAGAAAGGTAGGATTAAGAGGGTGGCATGAGGGGAACACAAAATTATTATGCCTCTCTCTAGTGGCCATTGCGTTTTTCCCGGGCCCAAGAAGAACGTGATTAATAGATATCCCAGATATGGTAGGGAGTCCACATTTATGCTATTGGCCGATGGCGAGTGTTAACTCATGTGTTTCGAGAGGCCCGCAAGGAAGGGTTAATGATTGTTGTGTTCAAAGGAAGGAAGGAAGCCCTTTGTGAAAAATCAGAAGGGACATATTTGTGATTTATTAGGAATTGTGGGCTAACTATGTAATTATGCGAAATATATACACAGGAAACCTGCAGAGGAACCATGGCCAGCTCGATCGAGCTTCTGTCGATGCCCATGAAGAGGAGCGTGATGGAATGGCTGGATGTGCAGGAAACAGCGAGAAGCCTTCTGTCCAGAACACTCTCTCGGCGTATACCCACCTTCACTTCCGTACCTCCTCTACATCACGTGCCCCTTCACGCAGGTCACGTGCTAGAGATCGTGGGCCCCTCTGGCTCTGCCAAATCGGAAGTGCTCCTCCAGGCCAGTTGATGATTTCTTTATCTTTATGTGCATGTAGGGATGGTAAAGTACTGTTTTGACGAGATTGTCTAAACCCTAAACCCAAGACGTAAACCCTTACCGTATAACAATGATATACAAGCCCCTGGTTCTAACCGTAACCATTTCCCTGAACCCGTAACTGTAGACTCAACACTACTAGAGCAAGGAAAAAGATTAAAGAGATAGAAAAGGAGAAGAAAAAAGGATGAGAAAAGATATGGATATCTCTCAACCAAATGCATTATGGTCAACCTATTTGCGACACATATTGGGACTTTTAGGTTTTATCAGAAGATATAGAGCAGCATATCTATGCCCTTTTTATTGAACACTTCGAATCTGAAGGCAGATGTAATGATCACTGACCAACCGAAGACGATATTGTAATAAATTTTTGTAGGTTTCACTCAAAGACAGAAAAGGCTAAACTAAAATTGGTTGATCCTTTGAATTCCAGTATGCTCTTTTCTACACATATGCATCTGATTGAAATGTTCTAGAGGCTTTGATTTGACAGGCAGCGATAACATGTATTCTCCCTAAGCAAGTGAATGAGATTTCATATGGTGGCTCAGAGGGTGTGGTAATGATGCTTGACTTGGATTGTCGATTTGACATACACCGTTTGGTCGGTGTACTGCAACTCAGAATACATGAAGCACTTGGTATGTACCTGATTGTGCTGAGTTTTGTTTCTGTTGATTTTATGACTCGAGTAAGAACTCTTTCTGCAGTTCAACAAGGAACAATGTGTGAATTGGAATGCTCTTCTAAAGAAACGGGTGATGTATTAAGGAGCTGCCTTAAGCGCTTCATTTACATGCGTTGCTATAATACTCATGATTTCTTGGTGGCTTTAAAGGTAGATGGATTATATGTTCTAAACAGGTTGTTTTAAAGATTGAGGATTTCCCTGTGTCCTTTACATGGAAGCATTCTCCTGTTGTGGGATACAGAAATAAGACTGATTTTTATGTTGTTTTTATACGTTCTTATGAATTACAGACTCTACATGTGAAGATTAAAAAACTCAGTGAGAGTGGTTCTCAACCACACCTACTTATGATTGATAGGTATGTGATGGGCACGATGATATATAGGTTTGTACTGAACATTCAGATATGTGTGTTTATGTGTATGTCTTCATAGTGCTTGGATTTCATTTTGATTTGGATTATATATAATTCATGTGGCAGTATCAATGCTTTCTATTGGATTGAACGTGCTGTTTCTTCTGCAAGCTCTGCATCTGGGAGGTTATCATTAATTCCTCTTAATAAGATGATTCGTCGATGATGAAAGATAACATCTTTATCTCATAGGATGCTTTTTTGTGATATACAACAAACAGGAAGGCTTTCAGATTACAAGTCATTTCAGAAGCCGTTGTTCACGAACTGAGTCAAGTCCTGCAAACATACCCAGTGCTCATCCTTACAACTAAGTCTCTGATTCATGCAGGTGAAAGGTACAAGCCTAGAGGGATCTTAGGATCTGATGGACAATAGTATCCTTGATTCCATTATTCTTGTTTAACTAAGGATAATGGAATCCTCGATCACATTATTCTTGTTTAAATATAAGGAAATAGTATATGCATACACATACTATTAAACATAAAATCGAAAACAAAGCAAACTGTTACTGCTCTTAGTTTTTTCTTTATAAAACATATTGTGTTATTATAACGGATATTCTTATTACATGGAATACAGAACACATTCTGATAGGATGAAAGGTTTCCACAACCAAGAAAGAGAGCAAAAGCTTGGGAAAATGTCCAACCAGACTTCATCAAAACCAGCAGGTTCTCTGCATACAGATTTTATGCCAGCAGTATGGCAGGTGAACTGAAACTTTTTTACTTCAGCATCTAAAGGAAAAAAGAAAGCTCTTTCTGATCATATCACTAAGAAGGAGGGTTGTTATTGGGGCAGGGTTTTGTGACTCATCGGCTTCTGCTCCAAGGCCCGTTTCAACCAGGTTTACAAAACTTTAATTTAAGGAATATATAAATTAGTCGGTGTTTTTGTTTTCACACAACACCTTGTTTTGAGCTACGATGTTAGATATTTTTATATACAATGCAAAACTGCCCACAATGCATGTAATATGAAGTTTACCTTGAGACTCTAGATGAGGTATGGACATATTCTGAAGGTGCCCATGCATGAGACTTGCTAAACTGCTATGATACATCTCTTGTGCCACCAATACAGCCTTTGTACATCTCTTGTGCTACCAATACTACTTGTGAGGGCATGAGCATTTTGTGATTGCCATATCTTATGGATTAGGTTCCTTGTTAATTGGATTTTTACAACAGTAAATATTCCTTATGTCCTAAAGTATTGCATTTCTCTGATACCAACTGGGTTTGTTTTCCAACCTGAACTTTTCATCAGAATCAACTCATATGTTGAAAGACAACCTTCCCTTCTTCAGTGCTGAATGGGAGAAACCTTGCATCCAGCAGGTGGACAAATTCATTGTCCAGAATGTGAGTATATCTTGTCTACTCCCGAGTTTGTTTTATCATTTATGTGGGGCCATTATGTGAAATGTTCTCGTGTATCTGGCACCGCAGGATAGAATCAGAGTCATATATGGATAAGAGATCCTTCAGGAGCTGAATATCACCTCAGGTTCATGTTTTCCATAACCAGGTCTCATTAGAAAGGATCAATTCTCAGGTCATTGGGGAACTCTAAGGTAAGGTAGAGTTTTTGTATATATCAAATTTCCTTAGTGAACCTGCCTAATGTATTGTATGTCATTTGGGAAATTGCATTATGTGTGCTTCATTCATCCTGCTGATGTTCTGCTTCCTGCATTGATGACCAGTCTTCAACTCGAACCACAAATCTCTGTAGATTCATCCTTTGATGATTCTCTATTTGACCATGGAGAATATTCTGAGCTGAATGGTCTTTTTGGTTGATCTAACAATGTTGCCTAAATGCCGGGGGATCTTTATTCTTACATAAAATCCTGGGTTTTTCCATGGATGCTTCTTTGTATACAACAATATGTGTATGGTCTCTAATGGAATTCATGCAGCCTTCAAGTTAATAAAATTAAAACAATCTCTTAACATCTAGGACTTTTTACTATATTTTAATGGGTTTTGCAGCAGATCGTGACTCATGAATTGATAGCATTAACATTCTTGGAAGGCTAGACATGGGAACACTAGTTGAAGCATATGGTCATTGTCAGATGTTTGAACCTTTAGTTATGTGCTAGGGGAAATCAGGTTGCTTGCAATTCGTCTGTTAATGTTTGAGAGTTATAGACTTTGTTAAAAAAACTTTAGGAGCTTAAATCATATATGGCCATTCAATGCATACGTTTATATGTCTATATTCGACAAGAGTTTGCAGTTATTTTTGGGAACCTACCACTCAATTTGCTTATCAATATGGAGAGAAGTATAGAAAATAAATCGTGTGGTTAAATAGTTATTATCAATTTAAATGCCATTCATTCATGATGCATTTGGAGGACTCTTTCCTCATTACGGAATTTAAGGAAAGCACATTTAATTCCACCATCAAGGAAAATGAAAAGGCCAAAATAGAAGTGTTGATTCTCATATATCAAAACTAAGTCCATCTTGTACAATCTCTTTGGGTCTTAATAAATTAAAAATTGCAACAATCATCTGGACATTATATTATGCCTATATTCAGGTAACAAGGAATTATGCTGTTTACCAAAGAAATCCTAGGGTTATGCATAATAGAAAGCACAAAAATCTGGTTTTTATGCTTCAAAGCAAGTGAAGGGGTAAGCAAGAAATTCAAGTGCTAGGAGGTAATGTGTGCCTTAGCTTGACAAATGAATTGAGCACCTGTAATGCAAGTTAAGAAAGGAACCATAAATGGCCTAATTTGAAGTACTTGACCCTATGAGACGATGATCATCATATATGAAAAGTATCATTATCATTTGTAATAAACCTATGGCAATATAATGTGTTGCCATAAACCTTTGGCAGTATCATATGTAAAATTCTCAATGATTGCATGACTCCTTAAAAGTAGGATGTGCCTTATATAACTCACACTTTAATTGTGTTCTTGGGCATGTTTCTTTGATGAATATCTGTGTAACTATTGATGTCTAAATTTTCTTGACTAGGGTGCTCAATGTAAGTAGTATTTATTCTTGATGAGGTAGGTAATTGAGGAACTATCATTGATGCCTTGCTATAAAGTACTAATAATAATTAGAGAGAAATGGTAAAATTGGTTGAGTCAACTTGTGACATAAATCATCATTGTCCGGAATATCTAAGGAAAGGACAAAGAGTATGATGTATCAATGCTTACCTTGATGTTCTTGTAAACCTATGAAAGTTACATGATATGGTGTAGTAGTCAACATGGCAATACACATTAGATGGATAGTCGTCCACATATTCTCATTAGATTGCTGTTTAAGTTGAGCCTAATGTCTTGATGGTGATTTTGTAAATTGGTCTCAATTATGTTAACATGTGATTCGTACACCAAAAAGAACACTTGTTTTCATGTTAATATGACTCTTGTAAATATCAATGAGACAATAATGAAAACAAATAAAGAGGATTTTCACATCTAGAGTCTAATAGACTTCCAAACATGTGGAATGAACTAAAGCTAATAGTAGTATGAATATACATGCATTACAAATCTATCATCATCGCTTAATGGACAAGTTATGACACGATCAGATCGGATCACATCAGTCTTGAATTTACAAATGTGAAGCATGTGATCTCTATGATGGTTGCTAAAAGTGTGACATGGTTGAATGATCACAATGAGTGAGTTAATACCGGAGAATAAGGTTACCATGTGTAAGCCATATTTTTAATTAACCAAAAGAGTGGGATGCACGTCAAAACCCTAACAAATATATACCCCATAAACATGACCATCAAACAGCCTTAAAAATTGACCTATAGTCTATTTCCCTTAGGGATGCACCAATAGTGTCTACCATGTTGTTATTATTATGACTCTTACTATTATGATTATGATTATGAATTGATTAACCTATCCATCCACCAAGGTTCAAATCTTGGCAATTGCACTAATTTAGTAGATGGAGAGAATGAAAAATCTGAGGAGGTGAAAGGAATCAATAGATATCGAGAGTCTGTCGAATGTATTGGTTACAGAGGGGGCAACTTCCTCTTCCTCTCCACAGTTCTCTGCTACATTTCCTACAAAAGGTGTGGCCACATGGAATGAAGCAGGCCCCTTTCAACCCCACCATACACACGCAACATAGTGGATCTAATCGCTCCGACGGCTCCTCCCATGTGTCCCATGGCCCTGCCTCATAAGATGTCATACCCATTTTGCTCACATGCTCCTCTCTGTGTGCTAGGAAGGCCCGTAGAGGCACCCTCCCTCCACTTATTCTAACTTCTTGACTTGTGGGTTGAAGTGGTAAAGAATCATCATCATCATCATCATCATCATCATCATCATCTACTGATAACGATGATGATGTTGTCGTTGATGATGATGTTCCGGTCATTGATGATGATATTGGGGCTGTTGTTATTATTGTTGTTGATGATGATGATATTGGGGTTGTTGTTGTTGTTGTTGATGATGATGGTTCATCTCTTGGATCTCGGACTAACAATTCCATAACAAGATTACCATTACTTTGTGATAAAGATGACTCATCTCTTGGATCTCCAACTGACAATGCCCTATCAAGATTACCACTATTTCTTGATGATGATGATGATGATGATGATGATGATGATTTAGGGTTTACTGACAATGCCCTATCAAGATTACCACTATTTCTTGATGATGATGATGATAATGATGATTCCTCTCTTGGATCTCGGATTAAGGATGTCATCATAGCAAGATTACCATTGCTTTGTGATGATGATTCAAATGGCTTGTACTCCACATTACTAGGGACTTTCATCTCAGCCTTTGCAAATAGCTTTGCAATGCCCTCTACATTTTCATGATGTTGATGCTGGTGATTCTGATGACGATGGTGATGAACCCTTGCGAGCTCGCGATATTTCGAAAGGAATTGTTCATCCTTTTCCTTATTAGAAAACATGTCAATAAGTCTCTCTGCGATCTCACGGCGCCGAGGATAAGACATGCTCATTGCACGGACTAAATCATCTCTATTTGAGAAACATGCATCCTTGAGATGGGTCCTTTTGTAAGACATTATATGTGGAGAATTTGGGCCAAAACTCGAGCTTCCAATATGTGGAAATTGTTTCCCTAACTCCCAACCAAATGGCTCATCAATCGTATCTTCAGAACTATCAACGGAGATGGCTTCACCGTCAATTTCACCATCTTTAGAACTACCCCAATGATGTGTGTACACTCGATCCATAGGTGAATTAAGATTAGAGATGTCGTTAACCGCTATTTTATGTTGGGGAAAGAAACAATGTGTCTTGATAGGGTAGAGAGGGTTCATACCTTGTATCAGAAAAGGTCCATTTCCAGCTTCGAAATGGCAGAGAATTTGCATGAGATTGGCATCTAAGAGTAGTACCGAGTTCCGGTGATATTCCTCTCGACTCTTTGATTGTCTATACATTAATTCCTCAAAAATGGGCACTGTAGAAGCAACTCTTGATCGCCATTCGATGCTCAGGTTGTTGGGATTCCATTGAAGCAAAAGAGCTTGGATCTTTTGTTCAATGCGACGCCGAGATGTGGAGTTTTTTGGAAGAACCCATTTCCTTGTTGACAAAGTAGAAGAGGAAGAGGATAATGAAATGGATAATAAGTTTCTTGACACTGACGATGCTGAACATGCGAAGCCACCCTTACAATTATTTGTGTCGACGATATCTACTAATCTTCTTTTAGATTCTACTCTCAACTTGAAAGCCTTATCCACCGCAGTTTGTGTTAGGTGCTCCAATCTTTTCCTGGGATTAGCATGAATGTTAATGCTTGTTAGTTCTTCTAAACCTATCTTACTATGGGTGTGAATGTTTATGCTTGGCTTATTTGAAGTATGCAAATGAAGAGTCATATTGCAGAGGTTGTTTGCGCAAGATCAGTGTGATTGTTTCTTCATTCACTTGCAATTACAGAGAGGAGATGATGTGAAAGCTTAGATTTGATCACAAATTGCAGATTTATATATATGTATTATGTTTGTGTGTGTGTATATATATGCATATATGAAGCCAGCATGAAGAGAGAAAAAAACAAGGGAATTTTTGTTAGCTCAAAAAAGCTACTTTTGTGAAGCTTTTTGTGGGCATAGAAATTTGAAGAATGAATGATGCATAAAGATAAAAAGACAAGAAACGCCACTTTAGATGGGCATTTGATAATGATACCATATTTTTGAAGAGAGAAGGCATTTATTTATCATAACTTATAAGCTAACAACTCTGCCAAGTGTACATGGGACGGAGAGACAGAATGAGAGACAATCAAATGTCTCCACCAATTCTATTTAAATGCTTGTAAATTTCAAAATTTTATCTTCTTAGAAATGATCGGCTACAAATGCATAAATAAATATAGATAGATCGATACATAGATATATAGATAGATAGACAGACAGATAGATAGAAGGTATATAAACACTAGCAAAGTTTGTCTTCTGCATCCTTAAAGTCTCAAGCAATGGCTCGTCATGTTCATCATAAACATTCATCATTATTCTCTATCGTACACATTGCCACTTCGATCCTAGAATGAGGGCTTTATCAGTTAACTTTTGTGCAACTCGGGAGCGGTGAATATGATAGATAGCATTGCCATATGAAAGACAATGCTAACATGCAAGGGAATTTTGCCAACTTGACAAAGTGGCTTTGGGGAAATCTTTTCCCACATAGATTTGACAGATTAATGATATATGAAGATAAAATATGACAAATTTTTGCATACACGGAGTCTTTCAACAACCTCGATATGCACTATGATTGACCAAAAAGGCGTCATAGACGATGTACTAATCTCTGGGGGTTGGGAGTACATGTGGCATTCCCATTTTCAAAGAAATTCATCATGATGGGATATCAAGGTATGGGGCCATGCCTCTTTCTTATGCATTATATAAAAGCTTTTTGACAAAGGCGGAGCCATGTACATGTGTAATTTATGTTGAATCGATATCATATTGCGGAATATAAGACATATCTCCGATGGGCATGGAGTTCCTGATGAATGATCAACGCACGAAATTCATCAGACTTTGAAATTAAAATACAAGGAAAGAAAGCAAAAGTTATTTGGCAAATGCTTTTAACTTTAACAAAGGGAGAGAAGACGGTGAAGGTTTTCAAAGGAATCTTTTTCTTGTTGGTTACCCATTGGTTTCTGTGTTCAGACAATATATTATGATTGACTATTAGAAAGTCAAATCATTCATCCCATTATAGAAAGCACCCTTACATGGGCTTCTATGCAGTAAGTCAAATCATTCCTCATGTTAGAAGAAAGAGTATTTTATTCTAGTTGTAAGTGCTTAAAATGCTTTTTGCTTTTTTTGCTTTTGTTTAATGAGGAGAATCATCCATTGCAACGAGGTTCACATTTGATGTGGTGGAACTAGGGAATACTAACTGAAGAAAGCAAGGGAAAGTGAGTTGCATCTTTTCATACTTTGTCACATTTCAATTGTTATGCAGAATTTTCTTGATGACAATTTCAATGTGGAAAAGCTTTGTTTGTACATGAAAAAAATATTGGATTGAAATATGGTGGATTCCTTCTTAAGTATTAATAAAAGCATAGTCAAGAGATTTATCTAAACAATGTATGCATGCACAATCAAAGGGTATCATAATGCCATGTGCGTGTCATAAACAGCCCTAGAATGTAGACCCTTTCTCGGAACCATACTAACATGGTTGTAAAGTGGGAATCATGGTGAGAAAATGTAGTCTAGTAAAATTTGAATTAGAGGGTGAATCTTTTTTCAATTTTGTTTGCTTGGATTCATATCAATTAAGAATTTGGCACAAATATCAAACAACATTTTTGTTATTATTGCGAAGACATGTGTGGCCATAGCTTAATGGAGACAATTAGATCATAGATAGGCACATTTTGTTGTGGCCAACCTTTTATTAATCAATCGAGTCTCCTCCTTGTTCATGGAGCAACAAGAAATTATTGAACAACACAACAAATGTATAGAAATTTAGCAAATAAAATCATATATCTCAATCAAATGATTGTGTTCCCCTTACGTGTATAAAATTTTGCATGCACTTATAATAGGAACAAAATTGATTGAATTTTTCTTAATTACCATTGGGCTGAAACATATTTGCATAAAGATTTCTTTGTTAGTAATTATATTATATATATGATAGAATTAATGAGATTGATTATTCTGCTAATTGGAATGAGACATTCTATATAAGCACAACCTTTTCGCAACCACCAACTTTAAGTGCTAGTCGATTGCAAAATTTTGAAACCATCCTCATATTGCACATATTGATGACTACTTGCACCACATTTGCATGCACATTAACAATTACCCACACCATGCGTACATATATTATGACAATCACCCACATAACATTTGTTTGAGGTGAAGTTCATGTCATGGTGTTAGATGCCAAAGAGCCTATTTGCTATAGAGGCCATGGATCAAGTTGAAGACAACATAAGGTGGCCTCGTCATGAAGAGTGAGATTGAGTCGATTAGAAAAAATCATACATGGTGTTTATGGTCCTTCTATAGCATTTTCTATTATATTTGTTTATGTATATTGATTTATCCTAGAGTTTCCCAATACCATTTTTACATTTGAGCAACATTTAATTCCAAGATTCTCGACTCTAACCTCTTACCCATGACCTCTTATATGGACACAATGCATGAACTAGGGAATAACCAAGAGAAGATTTGGGGAATTGACAATATCTAAATGTGGCACTAGGTAAGGTGACTAGAGGAGCCGAATGAAGTTTCAAGAAAGTGACTTCTCTCTAGCACCGATACAATTGAAGTGGTAAACCAAAAGTGAACCTACCAATGACACACTTTTCTGCATGACATGGTTTTGATAGGACGAGATGTCTTAGAGGAAAGATGAATTTTATTATAACTTATAACTACATTTGGTTCTCTTTATCCACTCATTATCTTGCAATTCAATGGTCATTGTCATTCTAAACTAGCATAATGGCCTATTTAACCATGTTCGCTTTTCGTATTTTACAATGGTCATTGAAAGTGACTCCAGAAGTTCAACACATTCATGCCAGAAAAAATATTCCCATTATTAAAAATATGTGATTCAAAGATTGCAACCAAATACTACTCATGCGATACTTAGATAATATGGATTTTGTGGGAGAGTCAATGGAGGAGACTAGAGCTTTATAGTGAGATAAGTTCAAATTTTAACATGACGGATTTAGAGGAGTGAAGTATACAAAAAACATGCAACCACTCAAGATAGGGAGAATTAGCGATCTCAAGGAGAATAGATCTCCAAGGTGCTTGAGCGGTTCCACACGATTCACGTCAAACCTCTTGGTAGGCTGGTTCGAACCCAGCTAATAGTGAGGAAGGAGGACTACCCAAAATTCTATACCACAAATTAGCAAATGAGTAACCATCCTTACTCATTCGTCTTTGGTAGTCTAATATATGCCATAGTGGGCATGAGGCTAGACATGGTATAGACAATGTGTGTGGTGAGAGCATGTTTATGTTGAATTCTAGTAATAAGCATTAGAAACAATGAATTAATCATGAGTTAATAAGAACCATGTCAAAATCTAACTCTACAATGACTACTAGAATGCATTGGTGTGGAATCTTGACTTCCACCTAGAAATAAAGCACATGAAGTTGTGAAATCACTTCATTTGAATCATTGCCAATAAAAATTGAATTACATTAGTGAAGTTGCATACATTAGACAATGTATTGGATGCACTTACGATGACTCTCTCTAGTACCCGGTTTGAACATTGTAAAGGACTAATGTAGGTTGTGGAAGTAATGAACTAAGATTTGAGGATCATTGATCATCGATAACAATGGACAATCAAATTGTCCATCATTGGTTATGGATTAATGCCAAATTCCGACAACATACCATATATAGATATATAGATATTTTTAACGTCCATAGAGATGCCAATATTGACCCATAGAACCTAAGTACAAAAGTTATCTTGATGTGTGTCTCCTTCCTACGAAGGGATATAGCACCAAGTCTCCATGTGTAAGGTATACACATATGAGCTCAACCTTCTAGGTGTTCTCTTTAGTGTGATACTCGTCATAGCTTTCATGAATTGCACATATGTGGAGCATATAAAAAGCAAGTGATATTCATCCTCTCCTAACCCTTCCGTGCATACCTTACATGTCTTTATATTTGGCTAATTTTGATTCCATAATGCAACTTCAATACCTAGGTTGTGTGATCGAGTGTGATGGACTGCTAGGGCTCTACGAGTGTTAATACTCATGTTAGTAATGAGGTAATGTTGAATACAATCAATAGATTAATGGTGGAGAGAAAATCAAGATGCTCAACAATCACAATAGATTCCCATTTGGTGGGAAATGGAAAAAGTTATGGGGTTCCTATATAATTATAAGAGGGTGTAGGTGGAGCCTACACATGTATGTAGATGTAGTAGCCTACATATATGTATGTAGATGAATTTTACAAACCATTGACCATATGTTGACAGTTGGAGTTTGGTGGAATGTTTATTTAAGAACACTAGAAAGAAAGGTCAATTATGTTCATCTAATGTGAACCCTCCCATATAAAGCATAAATGGTTTATCTTTTAGATGAAATATTGTGAATTGTCGTTGTGTATCTTTGAACTTGGTATTGTCATCGGAAGAACCCGTGTGCATGCTCCATTCAAGGGGGACCATAGGCATCTTGGACTAGGGAGGTCACAAGGGCTAAGAAGACGTATATGATAGGTCCTAGACTCAAAGAGAGCGTTGACTCAAATAGAGTTCCGTGTCGAAAGGAGCTCAGAGTCGAAGGAGCCCAGAGTCAAAGGGAGCTCATACTCAAAGTCTCTTCAAATGCGAAGGGAGTGATGACCCGAATGATGGTTAACACGTGATTAAGGGAATGTACACGAGATTAAGACAAAATGTAAACAAAAATATAAAAGGGACCTCTTTACAAATAAGGTTTACAATGATTAGAGATAGGTTGTACCACGATTTCAATGGTTTTTACAAAATGGTCATAAGATTTTAGCAGAAAAAGAAAACGAAACGAACAAAAGGGTATGGAGTTTCACGTGAAGGTGAGTCAAGTGAGCAGTCGGGACCACGACTACCACTGTTGGCTATGTTGGTTGGATGATAGTGAAGTGTTCCCATGTCACTTCGTCCTCACTTCAACAACCGAAGTGCAAGGTAGCCCAACCCTTCTCTCAAAATTGCCGATGTGTAGCACTCTCTATTGCGGAGAAGAAGACTAAACCTCCGAAGTATACATAAGTAGGTAAGTAGCTTCAAAAGTCAAAGAAGCCGCCGCCGAAGAATACCAAGAAAGAAACCCTAAACTATCAAGTAAGACAATGAAGGAAATGGAGAAGAAGAAAGAAGAAAAACCCTCACGAAGACCACTCGTGGAGAAGACAAAAAATAAACCCTAAAACCTGAAGTAGGTTGAGGAGAAGAAGATGATGATGAGTAAGAGACAACCCTCTATCTTCTTTTTATAGAGAAAAAGAGGCCCCTAAATTCAAAATGTGCTTGTCGCCTTTTTTTTCAAAAAATAAAAGGGAATAATAAGTTCTTAATTCACAACACGATATCAAAGAATCAAACTTTGCACCCTTTCCAACCTAGTGAATAGTTTTATGCACTAGGCTATTACCTTTATTTATTATGTAACGTATTTACATATATATTTTTTTCAAAATGAAGCTACTTTCCCATTAGTTAGGAAGGATTATTACATAGAGAGTCTACAAGGAGACTTATACACACATCAGGGAGTCTTCCTCCGATCAAGTAAAAGAAGATGAGCCTACTTCCAATGCCTTGCAGCCTAACTTAATGTAAGAAGCTACCTATATCCAAGGCGATGCCCTTCAATGTTGCCTAGTACGAGTCGGCTCTTGGGGCCTACAACGAAGAGAGGGTGGCAGGTGAGTAGGAAATAGCCAACGTGGGGGCTGGTAGTTCCACCTTGGGCCACTCCTACCTTGCATCACCATAGGTGTGGTCTGCCATTTCTGCCAAAAGTGCAAACGGGCAGTGACCACGTCGTTGGAGTGGCTGCAAACCTCTTCCAGTTGCCCTCGTAGGCAGCTGATAAGCGCGAACCATATGTCCATGATCACTTCCTCTGGGGGCTGTATCGTACCTTGGAAAACCTTGAGGCAACGCGCTTTCCATATATACCACAAGTGAAACCTGCTATCAACATCTAGATTTCCGGAAACCTAGGGGATGCGGGCTGCAAGCCTCTTTCAAAACGGATCTTGACGATTTTGCCTCTCGTGCATACATAGCACCAACTATCTGCATTGACGACGTCCGTCCACCCTTCGACCGAGTGATCAATCCATGCCGCAACGCTACACGAGGCTGTTCCTTCAACTTCACATGCCGCAAGGAGGCGAGTCACTCTATCCCATACCTTTTGAGCTTGAGGGCAATCCCACAGACAGTGTCTCAGAGTCTCAATAGGTCGAGAGCACAGTGGGCAGCCTAACGGGCCGCCACGTTTATCTAGCCATTCGCCAATGGGCACCACATTATGACCGATTTGCCACCAAAAGAGCTTGATCTTTTCAGGCATGTGGAGACACCAGAGACCTTTACAAAAGGTAATGAGCGCCTCATCGGGGATGCCCAATGTTCACCAACCATTGCGAAGGGGCCCGCCTAGCTCCAACTGCAAAGTCTAACCCAATTTAGTGGTGTAATCGAAGAAGTGGTGGAGTCTATCGTCATGTTTCCATCTGAAATCCCCTGGGTCCCAATCCAGATCGACAAGGGGGCGACAACCGTATACCCTCAACCTCAAATGGGGTTCCACCTTAGCAACATCCGGATCTATCTTCCAGATGTTATCAACCTGTGCCACCACTCGGATTGGGTGCCAAGAGCCCCTGCTCTGACTGTCCCCAAAAACTGTATCTCTCCCCGATCTGCTCACACCCTTTAGTGACTTGACCATTCCAGCCTCGTCAAAGAGATCAAACCATGCATGTTCTCTCGCCTCCCCCATCGGAACCCTGTCAACTGCCTCAGCTATCAGTCTCCGCATTTTCGTAGCTCCCTTGAGGGGAGGGAAAAGGTCCTCTTGGGTTCTTCCTGAAACAACCATGCGTCTCCAATCGTCTATAGATAGGAGGCCTGTTTGTGCCAACTTTCCCCATGCTAGGCCCTTAAGTTGCCCTAGCATCATGTCGTCACTTGTTCGCACGTGAGGATTCCAAAATAGTGGTTGTCTAGTCCATTCGGTCAATGTCTCCGGGGTGTGCTTGACCAAATGCTATCGTAGATGGCACCATGCCCGCAAGATGGAGTTCGCGACCCTGTCCTCCGGCTAGCAAGCCAGCTTGGATTGACCTCCCCATCGTAAATCGAAGGTACTTGAACATCGTCCCATCAGGGACCAACATAAAATCGGCATGGGGTTGCCATCTTGGTTTCTCTTGTTCGTTGAACCATAAGCCTTGGGTTTTATTCCAATTGATCTTGGCACCAGCCGCCTGACAAAAGTCCTCGACAAGATGTTCAGCCCGCTGCAAATTCTCCTCATCACCTTGCAAGAAAAGAACCGTATCGTTGGCATATTCAGATAACAACAAATCTTCAATCGCATTGGGGATGGGCAATCCCCGCAGCCCATTGGTTGGTGCTTGTAAGTAGGCGGAGAAAGCCTCGGTTACAAAGAGATAGAGATATGGGGCTAGGGGACAACCTTGCCTCACTGAGCGTTGTAGTTGGAAGGCGGGTCCCCTAGAACTAGCCATAAGCACGCTACTCGTAGCTGTCCGATAGAGTGCAGAAGTGCAATTCCTCCATTTTTGAGGTAGGCCCAAAGCTCTCATCACATTTTCCAAAAAGGGCCATAGCACCCTGTTGTAGGCCTTCTCGAAGTCTAACATCAGAATAGTCGAGCTCGATACGGAACGACAGGCCAATGCCATAGCTTCCCAAAGAAGCAACACATTATCAAAGATACACATGTTCTTGACAAATCCAGTTTGATTGTCATGGATGATGTCCGGTAAGAAGCTTGCTAACCGCTGAGCTAGGACTTTAGCAAGTAGCTTGTATGTCGTGTTAAGGATCGTGATTGGACGCCACTGGCGCAACTCTAGGCTTCGCTCTGATGCTTTGGGGATGAGATATATCATCCCCTCAGCCAGACCAATCAACATCTTTCCTAAGGACCAAATCTCTTGAACTCCGGCTTCCAAAGACGGGATAACACATTCCCAATGAATCTCGAAGAAATCTCGTGAGAGACCATCGGGGCCGGGGCATGCACCCCTTCGCAATCCCCTAAGCACCTCTGAGAGTTCTAAACGAGAGATGGGGCTATCGAGCACAACTTCCATCGCTTGTGTTACCTTGGGGTGAATGCAAGACATCACTCGATCAGTCAGCTCCGTGTTTTGCCTCACATGCATAGGTGCGAGGAGGTCACGATAGTATTGTGTTGCCATTTCCAGAATCTCAGTCTTGTCCTCCGTTATTGAGTTGTCTGGTTTGCGCAGCCCTTGTATACGTCCACCACCACCCTTGGGCGCCTTGTAGTGAAAGAAATGTCGGTTGACCTTGTCGTCTTTTCTAGCCCACCATGATGCATTTCTTCGAAACAACATTCAGTTCTTCTCCAAAGTCCTTTCCTGTACCTTCATCTTTGCTTCCTCCAGCTTAGCTCTAGACTAATTGCAACCAGGGTCTACCTGTGGCAGCCATTGCGTTGCTGCAACGGCCTTCCTTAATTTTGTTTCAATGGCTCTAACCTGTTGGAGGGCGCACTTGGTCTCTTGTTATAAAAAGGAGGAGAGGGCCAAATTTTTCTACAAATCTTCGCTAGTTGATTCACTGCCCATGGTGTCCTGCCATATACTCTGTAAACCAGCCTTCACCTCTTCACTCTTCATGATCTTTGTGGGGATCTTCACCTTGAGACTGCCCTTGCTATCGTTGGGTGGGTTAAGGTCTAGTCTCACCAGTTGATGATCTGAAAAGGTAAGACCTGCCAAGATAGCAAAGGAGCCCCCAAGCTCTTCGAGGGATGAGATGATGTATATGTGATCTAGCCGTGCAAGACTACCACCCCTAGCATTCCCGACGGCTCTGGAAAATTGCAGCGAATGTGAGTTTCTCCTAAGGGAAGAGACCCATGTATCCTTCACCCCGATTTTGCCAATTAGGAAAGCCCATGAATCCAACTCCGCACCATAAATAGGCCTCTGGGTCTCTCCTTTCCTATCTCCCAGGTGTTCAGTCATGTTGAAATCACCTACCATTACCCAAGCCTCGGCATTAGTTAATGTTGTCGCTAACATCCTCCAAAAGATTGCTCTCTTGGGGGCTGGGTTAGGGGCATAAATTTTTAGCACCCTAATTTGTAGGCGATTCCATTTCAGAAGCACGTATAAGGCCCGACCCTCCACCAGCGTGCCAGATGATGTTACTTCGTATCGGGCCTTATCGCTGATCGAGATGCAGACCCCTCCTCTTCGGTGGAGGTCACCTTGCGCAGCTGACCACCATGTGGTCCACCCACCCGACAAGGGGTTTTCTAAGCTCTAAGTTCGCTCTTGCGAGAGGTGGTGTTCCTGCAAAAGCAATATGTCAATATGGCCCCCTATATTAAGGGGATTCAGCTCCTCCTGAAGTCTTCTGCACTCTTGGTGTTGTCGGCCTCCACCAAGGCCCTGTACATTCCACATTAGCATCCTCATCCGAAAACGGTGACCTTGACGCCCATGTTCAGGCTGATCCCCATGTTATGGGGCAAACTAACACGGTGTGCCCTTTGGCCACGCCACATCACGACGTCATGTCAATTGTAGCTATGTTGTCTTTGTTTATCTTCTTCTTGCACTCATGGTGCAATACCTTATTAGGTGTTGCAAGATTAGATCAAACCTCGGCGTTGACCACTTTGGTGAACTCCACACTAAACCCTCAACTCTAACACTCTAAGGAAAACTCAACCTCGAAAACTTAATGGTAGCACGTCAATATTTAAACTTAAAATGATGAAAACATGACACTACATGCAATTTGGGCCTAAATACTTAAGAGAGAGGACTTAGTGAAAGAGTTGTAGCCCAAGTCGAAAAAATAAAAGAAAGCCATGGAGAGGAGCTTTATCTTTTCACCTTTTTATGTTTTAAGTGATTTTGTCTTTGTCTCCTTTGACATCATGGTGACATAAGACCCTTTTCTAAGTTCTCTAGGTTCTCTTTCTTTCATTAAATCTTTTCCATGCAGATGCCAATGTTCATGTTGATGAAGCTACAATGTGTACTTTAACATTCATTTAGGTGGTATTCAAATTTTGTTTACAATGCTCAACATAAGGTGCTTTATTGAGGTAAAAGGTAATGTGTTCTAGGCAAATGTTTCGAGGCGGCTTGTTGAATGAATGATATAACATTTAGTTGAGTAAGTGTTTGACTTTGTGTATTTGTAGTTATTTTTTATAATATTGTTATATGTTATACATGTCATTAGTTGGGGCATAACTTGTTTGTGTATGGTAAGGTCAATCTAATTGGTATATATTTGAGAATTAAAAAATGCATAATCTTGTCATCGCATGAGGTTTTACCTTAAAGTAAGTTCAATGGTTTTAGTGCACCAACTTTGGTTTTGGCGTGTAGGGAATATTTACATAATTTCAAATTGCATACACACACTTGCCCCAAGCGACAGGATTAGTGTCATAGGGAGATCCAATAGATGCATGAATATTAGTATATCCCAAGACCCAATCTCTCTCACTTGCATCATTCCTTACCTCTTTTTTCTTCTTCACCAAATCTCTAAAACTAAGCATATGAATTCTGATAGGATATGAATGTATGGTTGAAGGCCCCAACTACCAAATTGACTTCAAGATATCACCATCAAAAGTACACCTAATAATTCATTTGGAGTTGTATGGAGTATTTGGAACATGGGGGAAAAAATACCACTTAGGTCTCATTTTTTACACACCGCAAATCAATTTATGTAAGTCATACTTTAGTTTTAAAGATACTCTCTCGGAAGAGGAGAAAAACAAATATCCATTTCTATCAAGCCATCCATGCGCATTTCACCGAACATCTATACTTAACGGATTTGAAATGCAAAATATCCACGCTTTATGTTATATTTCCATTCCCATAATATTTCTTCAATTGCAATTATTGTTACACAAGTGGATTCCCTATCAAGAGCATTGCCACATCTTTGCATGTTGTTGTTACTTTGCTCCAAGTATGTCGATGGTTACATATTTGAAAACTATAATGTTATAGGATATTGAAACTTATAAGAAAAAGGTACTCTCTTCGTTTGTTAAACTTGTTGATGAAACTTCCATTTATTGTAATTAGTTAGAAGTTAGAGAGTGGAAGAGAAGCAAACATCCTCAACTAAACATTGTGTCTACCTATTCTAAGTGAGCGGGCCACACCAATACTTAATAATTACCAAGTGCGATGAACATGCCAATTGACATCACATGAGTTGTTCTTTGTACAATAAGGCCTTCTCAATAGAATAGAATAGATGTTTGATTGTCCATGACAAGGCCAATATTGACCTATAAGACCAAATCAACATATCATATTGTATGTGACTCCTTCCTAAGAAAGGGGATCACTTTGCACTAAAAGCTCTCTATGTGAAAATAATGCACGCATGTATGTGCTCACCCTTCTTGGAGGGCATTTGAGTATGATACTTACATTGTCATGCTTGTCTAACAAGGCATCATATTTCTCTCGAATTACCTTATATGTCAAGCATGTGATAACTAAGTGATATTCATTGTCCACTCGGTTTTCATTGCATACCTTGCATATCGTCATATTTGGATGGGGAAGGAGAGAACCATGTTCTTTATGAGGTTATTAGGAATTTTTATTGTGTTTTTGACATTCCAAGCACTAGAAAGTGATGTGGAGTCAACACCACCTTTCTCGATTAGATGTGATGGTGTGTGAATCATGTGACAACATTAATGTGCATTATTAATCAACGGTATACAACCAAAGTTCAAGCTCCTTTGTTGTCTTTGTATTTGCCCATTTTTAAATGATAATAACATTTAAGGGCACCTTATGGGTTTGTCATATTGGAAGATTTTGTGCTTAAATTTTGCTCTAAAATCAATGCTTACATTGGACATAAACTATCGTTAAGTTTAATTAAGGAAGATCAAACTAATAATTCATGGATGAACTAATTATGTTGCAATTTTCTTTGTAATAGTGGACTATTTTGTATATTGCCTTGGGCCACTTTATGTTAATACCAATGGAGGATATTTTTATGGGTAAAAAATTCATGGATGAACTAAAACTTCCACAAACAAATGTGCCCAAGCTAGACATTTGTGACTCAACATATGTGGCCTACTTGACATATTACCAAATTTGTATGCATCTATGCTTATCTAAAACAATTTGCAATTTGATCTTAATTGTTGTTGCCAAGGGGTTTATCAAAACATTACTTCCTTCTATGATCCCCTTGGTGCATGTAAATTTTTTGTTCTATGCAATGTAGATGTTCACTTATATGTGCCATACAATATACTTCCGTTTGGAATCGACAACGTTAATGATGCCATGACAGTGATGACATAGCAAACCTATGTAATGTTCAATGTTTTTGCGGAAATATTAGTCATTTCCCATTTGTCTCAATAGAGTTTTAACACTATATATATGTGATATAATGTTTAGTTTCTAAACCTTCATACACCAATAAATATAACTGTTGTCGAATGCTACTTGCAAGGAATTTTTCTCTTTACATTTCTACACGCATATATCACAATAAGGTTCTGAACGTTTGATTTTACATCCAAAGCCAATACTTCTTATTCAAATATGCACGTCTCAATTTTATTGTAAAGGCAACATTAAGTACATAATAAGGTCATGAACTTGAGGTTCTCACATCCTCAATCAAACAAGATATGTGAAGATTAAATTTGTGTCAGTGGCACCAACATAGTAACTAACCAATACATGCCCCCCCAACCAATAGACAAACATGAAGATCAAATTTCATGCTGATAAGTCGCAATACAGATCCCCCCAGTTGAAGCCCATTGACAAGCACCAACATCAAGTTCTTGCAGCCAGAACATCACAAAGCGAAAAGCAAAACTGGAGATCGATATTTTCTTGGTGACAACATGGAGATGATGCCGTATCTATATATCTACCAATGGCCCCACTCAATCTATAGACTGCGAGCAATAACATCTATATGCACACTTTCTCTCATTAGTAACATTATGTTGGATATCGATTGATTGACAACAGGTGTGTGAGTTTAGCCTTAGCCTGCACCACCACCAGAATCTGTGTGTGTGTGTGTGAGAATTATAAACTCAAGACTAGTCATGGTCAAATATAGGATGAGGAGGCTCTTTCCCCCATTCAAATGGTGATCTCTTCCAAACAAACATTAGTTTAAGTCAAAGGTTTGTAAAAACTTGTTATTGTTTTTGAATGTTGATGCAGGGTCTTTTTTGGCTATGGTGGGAGATGCTGCTTTTCTTGAACACCAGATTTTGGCATTAAACAAAAATAGCAAGAAAAGCAAAAGAAATGAGGATCTTGGGTCGTCTCCTCTGCCATGCTTCTTCCAAGTCCAGGGCTTCCTCTATGGCTTCACATTCTAGGGTTCTCCCTCAACCCCCCGCGAATTCATATCATCCGGCTTCTTCACCATCGCCCGTTTGTCAGGAATTAGGGCTTTTTAGACCTTCACCACATCTTCAGAGGAGCTCCTCTGTTCTGCTCAGCTTTAGGATATCTTCATCGTTGTTGTATCCTCTCTCGGCTCGCCGATACTTCTTCTCGAGAAGCAAGGGCTCCAAAGATTCCGAATCTGGTTTCAATTTCGGAGGCAAAGATTCTGATGCTGTCCCCGATTCTCCTAAAGAAGACATTCAAGCCTTTTCCAAAGAAATAGTGGAGGTGGCCAATAATACATTCTCTTCTTTGAAAGAGACCACAGCAGCATCTATCACGTGGATTCAAGAGTCTACAGACAGCATTCTCCCTATTTTAAAGGAAAAGTATGACATTCTTCAAGCCTATATCTCTTCCGAAAATTCCTCTGAACTTTTTTTAACTTCGATGGGGGCCATTCTAGCTTGGTTTGTGTTGCCGAGGCTTCTTCGACGTTTGCATCAATATTTTGAAGATGGATCACACATCTTATTGGGTCGATCAGAAAAGGTTCCATTTGAGACAAGTTTTTGGTCAGCCATGGAAGATCCCGCAAAAACTCTTGTCGCAGTCCTCGCATTCTCACAATTGTAAGTGAATTCGACTTCTTATTTTCTTCCACTTCATTTTGATTTGTGTTTTGATAGGTTTAAAATTTACTGTCAAGCATGTATTTCTACATATGCCCTGGAGGATCTATCAAACCTGTAGTTTGAATAGCTGTATAAGATCTATCAAGCATATAAATAAATTATAGTTTTGCATAGCTATGGAGGAACCATTCAACATGTAGTTTTACATAGCGATGTAGAGGATCTATCAAGCATGATGTAGTTTTGAGTAGCTACAGAGGTACAGAGATGCTCGTCAAACATGTCGTTTTGCTTAGCTATGTGTAGGATCTATCAAACACGCACTTTTGCATCAGTATGGAGGATTATTGAGCATGTGACTTTGCATAGGTACGGGGGTTCTATGGAACATGTGGTTATCAGTTTGGTACAACATGTTTTAAATCAAGTTGATAGACATGTAGTTACTAGTTTGGTATAACATGTTTTGAATCAAGTTGTGTGTTGTAATCTCTTTCAAACATAGTATATATCATGATCAGTAAATAGTGAATGTTTCCTGCCGAATTATGTGGGGCTGCCACAACAATAATCATGTGAGGTGCCAAGACATATGCCCTATTTAGGATGTGGACACATGATCTTAGGACGTATAGCTTTCAGGTGCATGGGCAGGTGAGTTCTGAGTGGAATTTTATGTACTATTTGAATGCGAAAATCACCTCAAGTGGTAGAGCATAAACAATAGAAATATATCATGTGAGTCCAAGTATTAGATTATGACATTTGATCAGTTCTTATCTATTGAAATATGATAACAAAAACATAGATAATATTGAAAGTTGAAATCTGTTAACTTCAACATTAGTCATAATGGTGGAATGGAAGAAAAGCAACTCCAGAAATATTGGGCAATGGGATCAAGAAATAGGAGTGGGGCGAATACGAAACAAGTGCAAGGGAAAAGAGATAAGAGTGAAGGAAATGGAGGCTGTTCTCTGAAGAAGGAAGAGGAAAATGCATGAAGTGGGAAGAATGATAAAGCAAAGGGGATGGAATAGAAGGGCTTGTGAAAGATTTCCCTAATAATGGCAAGTGAAACAGGAATAACCCAAATTATGAAAGCGGGATTGTGAGAGAGCAATGATAGCTTTGTCTTGTGACGTGACGCAATTGAGTACTACACCTTATATGGTGAAAGTCCACAACTGGAAGTACCTCTACAGCTTCTGGAAGGAGTATTTTTTGACAACCAATCAAACCTTCTGGTGTAAATTCACTTACCCAATAGAAAATCTATAAGAGTATTACTTTTTATTATCTTTTTGTGAAGCTCATTAGGATCTGAATTAATCAATTCACTATCATATAGTTCAATTATTGGTCGAGGAAGAGGTACTGGAAATTATCAGGAAATATAAAATTTTATAAAGATTAAGTTCTTGTGGAGTAATATATCGAAAGATCATTTGAGCTTTATGAGAAGAAGCTCTCATGTTCAATTATGTATTTTTTCTGGGGAGGGGTGCTAGAATATCCATCGTAATAACAAATAAAGAGTGATCCTATTTTGAGGGCATATTTCTCGGTTTATTGATAGAAGAGCAATCTAAAGATCAATAAGTTGAAACGTAATATAGAACCTATGATAGGTTTTGGGGATTGAAGACTTTGAATAACTCTGGATAATGTTATTCAATTATACAGAGAACCAAATATTCTAGGAGTTATGATGTGATTCTGTTAAAGAAAACTTTGTGTTTGCTAAGACTTCAAGCAATTAAGCTTTAGCCATATCAAGAATACTCCTGAATCAATCAATTGAGTTTGAGAAAGTTCTTGTCAATTCTAGTGAAATGCTCTCAATTAAGGCTATTCTACAAGCATTGAAGCTATCTTTGGGAGTTCTGCACGAAAATTTAGAGGGTTGACAATTTCATCAGTAACATTGAGAGGCAAAATGGAAAGAATTCAATATACCATTTCAATGGGAAAAATGTTCTCCTACATTTAAGTTACCTAAGCAAAACATTTGATTTTAGGCATCCGATTTTTCATTACATGTGGTTCCTCTTTCAAACTTTTCATCTCTATATTTTCAATCTCCATTGCATGCTGAAGATTTAATTCTCTTTCTTTACAAGCATGTATTTTGTTTTGCAAATTCATAACTGTTTCTTGCATCGATATATACATGGCCGCCAGTTTCTCAGGGCTTTCATTTACATCATCAATCACTCATACGCCCCTTGGCATATTTACTACTAATGAATTGAAAAGTAAAGGAGAATGTACCTTGTAGTCATCGAGCTAGGGTTACGAAAATCAACCTTCAGTTGCAGGAAACATGGAGTCAAGAAGGCAGTGGAGAGAATCGATCACTTTACTAGCATATAACTAGTGCTACACTTGTTTAATTTGAATGTGCAATCTTGTATCATTTTGCATGATGGGTTCAGTAAATGTTGACATGCAGGGGCTTACTGATTGCACCGGCTACTTTTGGGACACTTTATGTGCAGCAAATATGGAAGGGAGCAGCAGTTTTTTCATTAGTGTGGTTTTTACATCGATGGAAAAGCAATCATTTCTCTAGAATGATTTCCAATCCGGATTTGGGCTCCGTTGAGAAAGAACGTATTTATACACTAGACAGGATATCATCTATGGGTCTCTTTGTCCTTGGTGGAATGAGTATTGCTGAGACTTGTGGTATCGCTGTGCAATCTGTTTTGACTGTTGGAGGAGTTGGAGGTAACTGTTAAAATTTTGAACATGCCATTTTATTTGCAAAGAAAGTAGATTTGGTCAATTAGATTTTTCTAAAGTCCCAAATCCATGATATTTTGTTTAGAAGATCTTGAAATGTTTTTAAAATGATTATTGAATGAGATATATCACTCATGAAGCATGCTGCATATTGCCACGTTGTCTATTACTAGATCTCAACTTCTCGTTGTTTACAAAACAAATCCAATTGGTTTGCCAAGTGCCCAAAATACAAGGTTGACAAATAAAGAGGTTTTGTTAGAGGAATGATAGGAATATGGCTGTTATAAACCTTAATCTCAATGAAGAAGCGCACAGTCTGGTAGCACGTTTGTTTGGGTACAGGGGTGCATAGGTTCGAATCATGTCACCTCAATTATTGCCGTGTACTGGTGAGTAACCTTTGGCTCTGTCCTTTTTCCACATCATTCTCTGTGCTTCTTTTGGCTTCTTGTGGCATAACTCTTTCCATAAATCAAACAAGCATTGTGACCTGCCTGCCTGAAACATCTCTGAGACATGACCTTCTGAGTCATCTAGACATTGTGAAACCTGGAAATTTCGTATGTGGAGTTGTGAAGACTTCTCTAACTACAATAACAAGACGCACACTCTGTCATAAACATGACAGTGACAAACAATATTTGATTATGGAAAATTGATGGGCGAGATGTCCCAGAAAGAAAGGGAAGATGCCTTTATTAAAGGTCCAAACCCTACCTTAAAAGGTGCCTTTACATATAGCTCCATAACATTCAAAGATGGAAAAAGGTAAAATTTTAATGTAATTCTTGAGATACTAAGGTATGGCGTATGGCGCTACAATGTAAGTACGTGGGTTGGCCGCCCCATGGGAGTTAACTGAAATCTACAAGTAGCTTTATTTCATTCATGCTTTCCAATGAACGTTACATATATATGATGGGATTCCTTAGTTGAAAGCGTGAATGTGCACACGTTGAAATCTTTCAAAACCATTAGTCATAGAACTCTTAACATGCCAGGAATGTTCCATTTTCATGGCTTGTTAGCTTTCAAAGGCTCATCAGTATGCCATCTGATTGATCTTTCTTGCATTATAGAAGAGGCTGTAATAAATGCAGAATCACTAGTCTTCTATTAAATGAGTGTTCTTCTTTCAACATTGGTAATTTATCTTGTATATGATCCAAACAAAAGATTACTTTGGAATGGCCATCCCTTATCTCAGTTATTAATCAACATTATGGATTAATTTCAGGGGTTGCGACTGCTTTTGCTGCAAGGGAT